>NC_045990.1:7042147-7164647 GCF_010909765.2 Amblyraja radiata
GATAAAACAGCAACAAAATCAAACTCAAAAGAACAGCAGGTAGAGCAAAGGGAAAGATACAGTGCAGAATATAGTTTTCAGCATAGTTGAGCATCAGATATTGGGTCATAAAGTGATACAGTGTGGAAATAGGCCCTTTGACCCAACTTGCCCACACCAACCAACATGTCCCATCTACACTAGTCCCACCAGCCTGCATTTGGCCAATATCCTTCTAAACATATCTATGTCCGTCCAATCCATGTACCTGTCTAAATATTTAGTTCAGCGATACAGCGCGGAAACAGGCCCTTCGGCCCCACCGACCAACGATCCCCACACATGAACTCAAGCCCACACACACACACACTGGGGACAATTTACACTTGTACCAAGTATACAAACCCAAGCCAATTAACCTACAAACCTGCACGTCTTCAGAGTGTGGGAGGAAACCGAAGATCTTGGAGAAAACCCACGCGGGTCACGGGGAGAACGTACAAACTCCGTAGTCAGGATCGATCCCCGTGTCTCCGGCACTGCATTCGCTGTAAGGCAGCAACTCTACCGCTACGCCACCGTATGCCGCTGTGTTTCTTAAACGTTGTGTAAAGTTCCAGAGACGAAAGTCCACAATGGGGTAGTAATCGAATAATATACGGCACGGAAATACAACTCAAGTACAGCAGGAAGAGCAACAGGGATGATACTGAGTGCAGAATATAGTTCTCAGCATTGTAGCGCATCAGTTCCAGAGAAAGTCAGCACCTCTACTGCTGTGCCACTGTGCCCCCCCCCCCCCCCCCCCACATATCTGTAAATAATAAAAAATAATAATAAATACTTTATTAATCCCCTTTTCAGGGGAAATTCAGATGTCTTTGCAGCACACCAATAAAAATGCAACATAGTATTAAATAAGAAGTTTAACATAAAAACATCCCCCCACAATGGTTCCCACTGTGGGGGAAAGCACAATGTTCAGTCCCCCCTCTCACCCTCTCACCTTTGCCGTTTGGTCTTTGACATTTCCACCCTGGGGAGGAAGGGTCTGAGAGGGAGTACAGAGAAGGTTCATCAGACTGATTCCTGGGATGCCAGGACTTTCATATGAAGAAAGACTGGATAGACTCGGCTTGTACTCGCTATAATTTAGAAGATTGAGGAAGGATCTTATAGAAACATACAAAATTCTCACGGGGTTGGACAGGCTAGATGCAGGAAGATTGTTCCCGATGTTGGGGAAGTCCAGAACAAGGGGTCACAGTTTAAGGATAAGGGGGAAATCTTTTAGGACCGAGGTGAGAAAAACATTTTTCACACAGAGAGTGGTGAATCTCTAGAACTCTCTGCCACAGAAGGTAGTTGAGGCCAGTTCATTGGCTATATTTAAGAGGAAGTTAGATGTGGCTAAAGGGATCAGGGGGTATGGAGAGAAGGCAGGTACAGGATACTGAGTTGGATGATCAGCCATGATCATATTGAATGGCGGTGCAGGCTCGAAGGGCCGAATGGCCTACTCCTGCACCTATTTTCTATGTTTCTATGAGAGTGTAATGTGCCTGCTGAGGTTGTGTATGTGATTTGCTTTCTCTCTCCCTCTCTGCAGGTGGAGGGAACTCGTCCCAAAGCAGTTCCCCGGGCTCCAGCGTCCCGAACTCCCCGGCCACCTCCCACCACATCAGGCCGAGTAGCCTCCACGGCCTGTCGCCCAAACTCCAACGGCAGTACAGGTCGGCGCGCTGCAAGTCGGCCGGGAACATCCCCTTATCCCCCCTGGCCCACACCCCGTCACCCACCCACCCGTCCCCCCAGCACCCTCCCTCCCCCCAGCCCTCCCACACGGTGGGCAGCTCCAACACCACCCAGACCTTCCACGTCAAGCTCCACTCCTCGCCGCCGGTGGTCAGGCCCCGGCCGAAGAGCGCAGAGCCGCCCCGGTCGCCGCTGCTCAAGAGGGTGCAGTCGGCCGAGAAACTGTCCATGCCCATGGCTTCGGAGAAGAAGCTGGCCATCCGCAAACACAGCCTGGAGGCTTCCCACTCGGACTTCCGCAAGGAGGGCCACCACGCCGACATCAGCCTCCAGAGCCTGCTGGAGACGGACGGGGAGGTCCTGGGCTCCAGGGCGGACGGTGGGGAAGTGGGAGCCTTCAGGCCGATGGCCGTGAGGAAGCTGGGCCGGCAAGAGTCGCCGCTGGTCGACCGAGACATCTTCTCCAGCATCCGGCAGGAGAGGGGAGAAGGTCTGGACCCGGTGCAGGAGCTGGAGGTGAAGGCGAGCGACCATGAGGACGGGTTGAGACTTGGCCAGGAGGAGCCAAGGAGGTCCTGGTGCACGTTGCCCTGTGTCCATGGTGGGACCAACGGCAGAGGTGGGACTGAGACCCCAGCCAGGAGCAACGCCGCTTCCCCATTGCTGAAGACCTCCAGCGTGGTGAAGACTCATATCTCGGAGCCTGCTCCGGACACGGTGCCCTCGGACAGAGGGCGAGACAAGGCTTCCCCGAGCAGAAGGAACGGGGCATCTTCCCCCTCCGTCCCGTCAACGAGCAGCGACCGACACCCCGGCCCCTCGCCCCCGGCCAGACCCGCCACGTTGGCGGCGCATCCCGGGGTGAAGGTGTCTCCAGGCACCGCCTCGGTCAGCCTGACCCCCTCCCTCCAAATCGACGGCGTGGCCAAACCTCCAGATAAAACCCAGCCCAAGAAGACACCGCCCAGCGACCCTCCAAGCAAGAGACACCAAGGGGTGCAGACGGAGCCCCTGGGTGGTGGGCGCTCCCTACCGATGGACAAGGGAGCCGAGGTGGAGCCAAGAGATGCTTCCCCGGGGATAGACAACAGACCGGGAGCCATGGAGAAGGGAGAGGCGGCCAACATCCCAACCGGTGCGGACTCAATCTCAACCAAAGGTGGGACTGAGATCCTAGGGAGGACAAGCGCGGTTATTCCTTCGCCGGCGATCTCCGGGGTTGGCAAAGACGGGCAGAGGGAGACCAAAGATGTGGTTGCCCAGCCGGGTAGAGTTGAGGGGAAGGAGCTTTCTCCCCAGGATAGCATTCCTCGGCTGGCCGAACAGCAAGACACTGTAGAGAGAAGCTCCGCAGCCAACTGGCCCAAAGGCTCCATTGATGCCTCTTCGGAAGGTCACACTGTCCCGGAGAGTAGTATCAGGAAGCCTCCAACCTCCGCCCCGTGTGGACCAGGGCAAAGTCCCCCAGCTGCCCCCACCGCCACGGGTGGCGACAAGACGGGTTTTGTCAACCAGTTGGCCACGGTGGTGAAGAGTGTACTGGGGCCGGTGGAGATGGCCATTCCCGCGGCGCCTGCCACGGTGGAGAGATGGAAGGCGGCGGAGAGCGTCAAGACGCCGGGGAGTGGCACGGCCATCTCAGCACCCGCTCCTATACCAGTGTGTACAACAGCGGCGGCAGCACAGGGCGCAGACTGTCCCACTCTCCCCGAACACAATGCGAAAAACAGTCACAAGTTTTAGCAAGGGCTGCGTGCATGTATGTGTGTGCGTGGTGCGTGCATGTGAATGTGCCTGCACATGTGTGTATGTGCACGTCCATGCATGTACACATGTGCTTGTGTGTGTATGTGTGAGAGAGAGAGAGAGATTCATGTATGTGTAGGGTTGTATGTGGGCGAGAGTGTGTATGTTTAACGTACAGTATGTGTGGACCAGTGTGTGTGTGTGTGCATGTGTTTAGAGTGTGTGTGTGTGCGTATATGCTGCGTGTGTGTGTGTGCATCTGTGTGTTTTATGTGCGTGTGTGTTCTATGCGTGCCTGTGTGTTTTATGTGTGAGTGTGTATGTGTGTGTTCTATGCCTGTGTGGGTGTGGGTGTGCGTGCCTGTGTGTTTTATGTGTGAGTGTGTGTGTTCTATGCCTGTGTGGGTGTGGGTGTGCGTGCCTGTGTGTTTTATGTGTGAGTGTGTGTGTTCTATGCCTGTGTGTGTGTGGGTGTGCGTGCCTGTGTGTGTTCTATGCCTGTGTGTGTGTGTGTGTGTGCGTGTCTGTGTGTTTTATGCATGTGTGTCTGGTGTGCGTGCGTGTGCATGTAATAAATAGAAGGCCTGCAAATAACTGGGCGTTTATACAAAAATCAAACACTTCCTGAGGTGGACTTTGCAACTGGGGGGGAATTTAAAAACAAAAACTTAAGAATCTCGGATTCTGAATTGCCAAGGTGCCCGTTCAGTTGAAAAACAAATTGCAAACATTTCAGAGGAATGTGAAAGGTTTCAAGAATATTTGTGCTTCAGCTTCAGGTAGCTGCATGTTTGTGTGTATAATATACTGGTTAAAGTGCATTACATGCCTAAACTGCTTTCACATGTCATATACTTAAATATTCAGAAGTGCTCTTGTATAAAAGGGGTCAGTGTGTAAATTGGTTGTGTAAATTGGCTGCAGATTCGAACCCCTCGCAGTCTGAGGAAGTGTTTCAAGATTCAGAATGAGCGTTGCGTTTCTTCTTAAAGGGACCCTGCCACCTGTGAGCTTCTGCCTGGGAAAGCAAGTGTGCTTGATCCAGCTCTTGCATCCTCTCTTCCCAATGTGGAATTGTTAATTCCTGGGACGTGGGCTTCTGTGTGCAAGGGCTTCTCATGTAGGCCATCTCTTGGCTGGTGTCAGAAGACGGCTTGCACACCCACACCAGTAGCCCCTTGTGTAGGTTAGACCCGGCAAGGACATACGTGGGCCAGATGAGTTGTTACAACAGTGTGTGTGTCAATGCATGTTCCTGTTCTAAAGCACTTCTGCGGCCTGGCTTTTGATGGCTATTTCTGTTGCCTGACTCCGACTGTTAAACTAGATGGCGAAATTGCAACCCGGCAGGAGATCCACGCTGCATAAGCAGGCAGATTATCACACCGGGAGGTGGGACTGGGGTGGAGGTGAATCAGGCTGAACCCGAGCTCCTGGAAGGACCATTCCGAAGCCCTGCAACAAAAGAGGAAGCAGCTGATCCTAGATGTGGTGGTGCATGATATCCAGCTTCAGTATCTTCTGCCTGATGAAAGAGGAGAGAAAATGTTAGACCAGGGTGAGAAAGGTCTTTGACTAAAGATAAACACAAAAAGCTGGAGTAACTCGACGGGCCACACAGCATCTCTGGGGAGAGAAGGAATAGGTGATGTTTCATCAAAAAATCATAAGTGATACGAGTAGAATTAGGCCATTCGGCCCATCAAGTCTACTCCTCCATTCAATCATGGCTGATCTATCTTTCCTAACCCCATTCTCCTGCCTTCTCCCCATAACCCCTGACACTAATCAAGAATCTATCTATCTCTGCCTTAAATATATCCATTGACATTGCCTCCACAGCCTTCTGTGGCAAAGAATTCCACAGATTCACCACCCTCTGATGAAATAAATTCGTCCTCATCTCCTTCCTAAAAGAACGTCCCATAAATTCTGAGGCTATGACCTCTAGTCCTAGACTCTCCCACTATGACCTCTAGTCCCTAACGTTCTCCCCACACCCACTCTACCCAAGCCTGTTTCGGGTCGAGACTTCTTCAGAATCTAAAGTAGGGTGTCAACCCGAAATGTCACTTATTAGTTTTCTCCAGAGATGCTGCCTGACCCGCTGAGTTACTCTAGCTCTTTGTGTCTCTCATCGGTTTAAACCAGCATCTGCAGTTCCTTCCTGCACACAAGGTCTTTGACTGTGTTGGCTGCTTTCCTGAGGCAGTATGTCGTGTGGATGGAGTCCATTATGGGAGTCCCTCCGTCTTCTCTCCTCCCCGGCCTAACTCATCCCATGTGTTTGCATGTGGTCCGTACCTCTCTTCCCTCTCTCCTCTCCCTATTCCCAGCAGGTGGGATTGGATCCTTGTGAAACAACACGCCACCATGCATGGAATTCCAGAGCTAGCATTAACTGTGAAATTATCTCTTAGCGGTTGAACAAAGGGCATTCCTGGCCCATTCCCTCTGGTGTTCTGGCAGTAATGTTCTCTCCAAGTAAATTTGTTAGCTGGCTGGACTTGGTTCAACTCACCATCATGCTATCATTCACTTTGCCAACTGGCTTTGGGCAAGTTGTTGATGCCAGTGGGAAAATGGAGGCAAGATTGGGGCTGCTGGCCTATTAGTGCCCATGAAAAAAAACCATGGTTGCCATTTGGCTCCCGATTTTTGTTTTCTCGGACTAATAGTACTGCTACATCTCAGCGCCAGAGTCCCAGGTTCGATCCTGGCCTGTGGCGCTTTCTGTGTGGTGTTTGAACGTTCTCCCTGTGACGGTCGAAGTTTCTTCCAGAAGTTCTGGCGGATTAATTGGTGACCCCTTAGTGGCAAAAGAATGGAAAGTGAACGTTGGTGGATGTGTGTGAGAGAGAGTTAGAGAAAGAGATAAAGAATGAGGACTTATGTGGAAATAAGAAGAAGGGAGTTGGCCGGTGGGGTTGTTTGTTGTGCCAAATGATTACCTACATCTTTGGACTAAGCATAGAAGAAGTGAGAAAGACTTGGACTGCTTATGATGCTTGCAAGCTGATGGTCGGAGAGAGCAGCCCCACTAATTGGTACATTGAAGTCCCCTAAATTGCCACATCGGAATGTGTTGAGAATAGCACTCTCCCACACAACCTCTCATTCAGCGCCGTTGGATATCGCTAGGAGATATCCTGAGGTTAAACACTAACCGGCCGTTGTCTGTGGACTTTAGCTGCATGTAGGTGGTGGGCCAAGTATGGAGGTGGCTGGATCAGTGTTGATCTCGTGAATGAGTGGAGCGGCACAACACTGGACTTCTGCACGGGAATGGACATGGACCTCAATGCACTGTAATGGTGGACACTGCAAGTCTCTGTAAGGGCCGAATGGTTGAATTCTGATGGGCCGAATGGCCTATTTCTACTCCTAACACTTATGACCTTCTGGAGTAACTCAGCGGGCCCGGCAGCATCTCTAGAGAACATGGATAGGTGGCGTCTCAGGGAGAGACCCATCTTCTCGACCCGAAGCGTCACCTATCCATGTTCATTCTCCAGAGATGCTGCCTGACCCGCTGAGTTCCTCTGGCACTTTGTGTCCTTTTGTTTCTCAAATCAGAAGCAAAGTTCAACTTGCATTTTCTGCTCTGTCATTAGCACGGGAGAGATTGGCAGGAGGTATTCTCACGAAGGCTAGGGAAGTACTCCAATGTTTCCTTTGTGTATTAACCAGCATCTGCAGTTCATCCTTTCTACACGTTATCTCAGACTATGTCTTCTCAGATGTTGCCTGCCTTGTGAACTATCTCCAGCATCTTCTGCGCTAAACTGAAGATAGTCGACTCAGAAAGCTGGAGTAACTCAGAGGCACAGACAGCATCTCTGGAGCGAAGGAGTGGGTGACGTTTTGGGTCGAGACCCATCTCCAGGCTAGTCTGAAGAATAGTCACCCATTCCTTCTCTCCAGAGACGCTGCCTGTCCCGACGAGTTACTCCAGCTTTCTCTACCTATCTTTGGTTTAAACCAGCATCTGCAGTTCCTTCCTACACTGTTCTAAACTGAAATGGGTTGTTTCTTCAGTATTTATAACATGCGGTATATATTAAATATGTATGTACTGGTTCTGGCAGTATTTCTGCAGATTGCAAGGAGCAGCTGGCTTGCTTGCGAGCCCTGGGTGAAGGTTGAATGCACCGCAGAGCCTTTTCAGTTTCCATTGAAGACTTTTATCCACCAAGGCGGCACTCAGCTGTCCCATCGATCAAAGCAGTGACTCTGTTGCACTCTGAGACATCGCTGCTTGCGTGTGCGTGTGTGTGTGTGTGTGAGCTCAATCCTCCATGCCTCCCGCTCGTTTCCAATGTATCACCTGTTTTGTCTCTTCCCTATGCAAAAAAAAACGAACAATCCCCGCTTGGTGCTTTTGTTTTAGCTTTCCCCCCTCCTCACTTCCCCCTGTGAGTTAGTTCATAAAGTGACTAAACATTATGCATTGAATCAAAAATGTTGCTGTCTGTAATGACATTCCTGGATGTGTTTGTGCAACATATCTGCACTGTTATACTGTAATTCTGTAGGTTGGAAGAAAAAGGTACTGTTTCTTAAAAAGAAAAAAAAATGTGAATTATTACTATTTAATATATATATATATGCAGTTGTTCGAAAGTTCTGTGAAAGATGAATTATTAATAACCTCAGCCGGACGATTTAAAAAGACCCATTGATGTTGGCGGTAAGGAATTGAATCAGTCAGTGTTGAACTGCATCTGCCATCCACTTGCCCATCCACTCTCCCCACTCTTTGCAAGGAGCAAAAAACAGACCACTGGAGGGGCAGCATCCGTGGAGGGGAAAGGAACGATCGACGTTCTGGATCGAGACGCTGGCCCAAACGTCAATTAACTCTTTGCCTCCACAGAAGCTGCCTGACCTATGGGTGTCAGGGGTTGCGGGGAGAGGGCAGGAGAATGGGGGTGCCACGATTGAATGGTGGAGTAGACTCGATGGGCCGAATGGCCTAATTCTGCTCCTATCTCTTATGACCTGCTAAATTCCCCCCAGCTGTTCTGTTCCTCCAGTGGCCTCACCCCAACTACTCCAGCAGTTTGTTTCATGCTCCAGGTTCCACCAGCTGTACTTTCTCTTGTGTTGCTGCTCGTAGAGTTGAGCTTTGCTTGTAACCTCTGAACAAGCCAATTAAGGCCATTGACTATTTTCATCAACTTGATACCAAGAACCTCTCCCTCCGTCTCTGTCAATGCGATACATTGCACACAGCACTAATGCCCAACCCCATCTCCATTCAGAGATAGGCACAAAATGCTGGAGTAACTCAGCGGGTCAGGCAGCATCTCTGGAGAAAAGGAATGGGTGACGTTTCAGGTCGAGACCCAAAACGTCACCTATTCCTTTCCTCTGGAGATGTTGCCTGATCTGCCGAGTTACTCCAACATTTTGTGTCTATCTTCGGTGTAAGCCAGCATCTGAGGTCCCTTCCTACCCATCTCCCCCATTCAGTAGCACTCGCTGTAGTGGCTAGTAAGGCTCGTTGAGATTCAATCATTATTTGAGCACATCGCACGGACTTTCATTTACGCCTTCTGTTTAGTGACACGGGGTCTGATCCAAATTCTGATCATTATCTGTTCACATTCAACAATGCTGCAACCACTGGTCTCAATGCAAACGTTGACCCAAGCGAAAAATGCAACAGATACTGAGGCCCGAAACAAAAATGGAGATGTTGGAAATACTCAGCAGGTCGGGCAGCGTCTGAGGAGGAGAATGTTAACTCTTTTTCTCTGTCCTCAGATGCTCCCTGTCCTGCTGTAAGGTTCCTCTGGCTGAGGAGTGATTAACAAGAGTGGTTAGACTAGTTCTCCAAAGTTGGTGAATGAATTGTAGAGTGCACAAGGTTGTTGAGTGCCCAGCTAAAAAATGCTTCTCGTGCTTCTGTCGAGCTTTGTTGGAACAGTGTAGGAGGCAGGGGACGGAGAGGTGAGTGGGGATGAGATTAAATGCACTGGGCCCCACCATCCACAGAAGGCCCAGGAGGTCCACCTGCATCTGTTGGCTTTGCCCACTCAACTAGGTTCCCAAGAGGAGTAGTTGGCAGATGGTTGCAGTGGCAGCAGGCTAAGCCGAAAAGCCTTGGCATCAGCTCAAAGTGAGGAGAGATTCTGGTGGTCAGGGGCCTTCTGTTGAAATAGGAAGAAACAGAATTTTGGCTGAATTAGGTTGGACCTTCTCCAAGTCTTGAACTAACCCTCCCATGGATGCTAACGTCATCGTATGGGCATTGCTTGCCCCTTCCACTGGCAGAACAGGGACAGACAATAACTAGGGCATCCCTAAAGGGAATTAAGCACCAATGGCTTCTCTCAGCTTGTCCTTCTTGTTTCTAACATCTCAGAAGTAGGAACCCAGTGCCAAACTAATCAATTCATGAAATATAAAATCGCTTTTATAAAATGCAATAACTCCTCTTTACCCCATGTTCAACTTCTGTACATTAATTAGCCATGTTAATATTGCTTAAAATGTTTTTTTTAATAAACTTGAACATCTTCAAATTCCATTGTAGTGAAGGTTCAGCGAGATGTCGGCTGAGGTCTGCACCCTCTCCAAAGTCCCCAAATCCTTCCTGACCAAAACTGCATGCAATACTCCAAATGCGGCCTCATTAAAGTCCTATCGAGCTGCATCATGAATTAGTTTAGTTTAGAGATACAGCGCGGAAATAGGCCCTTCGGCCCACCGGTTCCGCGCCGACCAGCGATCCCTGCACATTAACACTATCCTACACCCACTAGGGACAATTTGTTTTTTCATTTACCAAGCCAATTAACCTACAAACCCGTACGTCTTTGTAGTGTGGGAAGAAACCGAAGATCTCGGAGAAAACCCACACTGGTCACGGGGAGAACATACAAACTCCGTACAGACAGCACCCGTAGTCGGGACCGAACACAAGTCTCCGGCGCTGCATTCGCTGTAAGGCAGCAACTCTACCGCTGCGCCACCGTGATCGCCCATTCTGACTCTTATACTCTATTTCCTGACCAGTGAAGGCCAGCATTGTATATGCCGTATTTACCACTCAATCTAGAGTCAGATAGAGTCATACAGCATGAAAACAGGCCCTTCGGCCCCAACCAGTGATCACCCACACACACTGGTTCTATGTTATCCCACTTTCTCATCCACTCCTGCCAATTTACAGAGGGCCAATAAACCTACAAACCCCGCACTTCTTGGGGATGTGGGAGGAAACCGGAGCTCCTGGAGGAAACCCACACTGGGTCACAGGGACAACGTGCAAACTCCACACCGACAGCACCCGAAGGGCCTGTTTCCGCGCTGTATCTCTAAACTAAACTAAACTGATTTGAGTACAGGCACCATCCTGAATGGTCACCCCTAGTTGTGGGATTGTTGAGAAGGCATCCAAGTGTGAGTGCTGAGTACAGGATTGTCGATGACTTTGTTAACATAGAACAGCATCAGGAACGTGCTCTTCAAGATTCAAGAGAGTTTATTGTCATGTGTCCCTGATAGGACAATGAAATTCTTGCTTTGCTTCAGCACAACAGAACATAGTAGGCATGACTACTATGGCCCTTCGGTCCACAATAAGTGATAGGAGAAGATCTACTCCACCATTCAATCATGGCTGATCTATCTCTTCCTCCTAGCCCCATTCTCCTGCCTTCTCCCCATAACCCCTGACACCCGTACTAATCTAGAATCTATCTATCTCTGCCTTAAAAATATCCATTGACTTGGCCTCCACAGCCTTCTGTGGCAATGAATTCCACACATTCACCGCCCTGCACATCTGCCTGTACAGGATCCATATTATTGCATATTCCCAGATTTAGTGTGCATATTTCTCACCAACAATTATCACCCAGGGTTGAGCAACTAAGAGGACATCGCGAGGAAGAGGCATAGAAATATATTTGCACAGCAATAGATGTACGATGTTTAGTGGGATTTGACCCTCACATTCTAACACGACTCTCTGCTAAGACTAGCTTAGTCTCCAGTCTCAACACCAGCTGAGGTGGATAAGTCATTGCAAAAGATAGCGATCGCTGCAAAAATAGACGATTACTCAATAAACAGCTTCACGCACTGTGGATATTGGAGCTTCAGATCTCATAGAGCAATAATAGTGTAGATCAGGAAAATTAAAAATGTGCACCTCAAGAATCCTTTCCCCTCTAGGTGTCAATGGCTTGTATATGAGTTTGAGTTTCGTTTATTGTCACTTGTACCGAGGTACAGTGAAAAGCCTTTTTGTGTCGCGTGCTAACCAGTCAGCGGAAAGACAATACGTGATTGCGATCGAGCCGTCCACAGTGTACAGATATACGATAAGGGGAAATGCTGCTGTTGGAGCAGAGATTTAAAAGAGGGGGAGCGATTGTAACACGTGATTGCAGATCCACTACCGTGACCAACGCACAAAGTGTCGCCTGCCTTGGAGGCCATCTTGGATATTGTCAATGAAGTGATGTACAGGGGGATGGATACTGGCTGCGACACTCTGGACTAAATGGGAAATAATATCCAACAGGTTTTTTGATTGTTCACTAACTTTAGAAAAAATAGAAATGAGATTAAAATTAGAAACACGTCTTTATATTAGTGGACCTAGGAAAATCTGCCCTCATCAATAAGTTACAAGGCACATCTTCAATTACGAGTATGGAGCTATATCAATGAATCAGTATTTTTTAAGTGTTCGGTATGTGTTAGAACTGATTTGTATATATCGAATCATCTTTACAGATTAAAATAAATGAAAGCTGATAAGAACTCCTAGCTGGAGATCCCTGCATTGTGAGACAGTGGACACCGCAGGGCAGCTTGATGGAATATTTATACATTTCATATCCTTATTGCCTTAAATTTATTTTCCTCACTGCTTCTGTACTTCACTGATTGTGTGGAAAAAAAAACATTAAAATTAATTTTAAAAATTGAGCCATGTTCGTCATGATTGCATTTATTTGACCAGAGTCATGGAGAGAGAGAGAAGGAGAGAATATGGGGAGCGAGAGAGAGAATATTATTCTCCAAAAGGGCTCAAAGCAAACTGATGTGCAAGTTTAGGAAAGAACTGCAGATGCTGGTTTAAACTGAAGATAGACACATAAAAGTCTGACCCAAAATGTCACCAATTCCTTTTCTCCAGAGATGCTGCCTGTCCCGCTGAGTTACTCCAGCTTGTTGTATCTATCTTTTTTTAAATTATTATTATTTTTTTTTTAAATTATTATTTATTTCGAACAGAAAAAAATAATAAAAAGCAAGTGTGAAACAGCATACAAAAAACAAAACAAGAATATTTATAAAGTGTCATAAACAATATCTATAAATAAATGAAATCGTATGTGTCCGAAAATGAGCAGGAAGAAGCCAAAGCTTATTAATTCCCACCCCTTATTCAACTGCTTGGAAATAATCTTATACAAATTTAGCAGCTATATGTACACCATATGTACACCAGCAGCTATATGTACACCAAATTATTTACATTTAAACACTAATCAAATATTTACAAAGCCATACAAAAAAGAAAAAAATAAAAAGAAAAGAAAAAACCCTCATATACTATAGTATCTTAGTCATATATACAACCCATCACCCTATAAACACCCTTCCCAATACAATCAGTATAACAAATATCCCACTCACAATCACCTATCCTCATCCCAATATCCTTTTAAACAAGTGTTTTTGTACATCTTTTTAAACTGAATTATGCTTGTGCTAAGTTTTATCACCTGTCACAGACCATTCCACAAATCCACACCACAGATTGCTATGCACATACTTTTAAGAGTTGCTCTGACATTGAGTTATTTAAAATGATGTTCCCCTCTCAAATTATACCTCTTTGATGTGTCACTTTAGTTTAGAAGGGATCCCAACCTGAAATGTCACCTAGCAATGTTCTCCAGGGATGTAGCCTGACCCACAGAGTTACTCCAACACATTTGTGTCATTTTTTTAAAGTTTAGTTTAGAGATACGGCTTGGAAACAGGCCCTTCAGCCCATCGAGTCTGCGCTGACCATCGATCACCTGTTCACACTAGTTCCATGTTATCCCACTTTCTCATCCACTCCCTACACACGACAGAGGTCGATTAACCTGCAAACCTGCACGTCTTTGTGATGTGGGAGGAAACGGGAGCGCCGGGAGAAAAACCTTGCGATCACAGAGAACGTACAAACTCCACACAGACAGCTCCCAAGGTCAGGATCGAACCTGGGTCTCTGTTGCTTTGAGGCTGCAACTCTGCAATCTGCACCACTATGATGCACTAAAGGGTTAAGGTACAAGACTGCAGGCAAAAACTGCAGGAAATTCTTCCAAGTTTACAGGAAGAATTAATGAATCAATGCATCCTTTCCAAGGATCTCATCTATCTCTCCATCCTAACCCCATTCTCCTGCCTTCTCCCCATAACCCCTGACACCCGTACTAATCAAGAATCTATCTCTGCCTTAAAAATATCCATTGACTTCCACAGATTCTAAAGGAATTCCTCTTCATCTCCTTCCTAAAGGTACGCCCTTTAATTCTGAATGTTTAATAGAAAAATATAACAAATTTACAGATAAACTTGTTGAATCATTTAGACAGGTACATGGATAGGACAGGTTTAGAGGGATATGGGCCAAATGCAGGCAGTTGGCAGTACTGTAGTTGGGACATGTTGGTGCGTGTGGGCAAGTTGGACTGTAGGGCCTGTTTCCATGCTGTATAACTATGTCTCTATCTATGTGCCTATCTAAAAGCCTCTTAGATGCCACTATCATATTTGTTTCCACTGCCACACTGGCAGCGTGTTCCTTCCAATATCGCCATCGATGAAACCATCAACGGGCATGAACGGGGGGAGTTCCCCCCACCAGGGGTACCATGTAATCCCGTGCCACCTGCTCCGTGGTCAGTACCTTACAATGCCATGTACGACAGTGATCTCAACTTCTACTGAAGTGTGGATGGCCGTTGGCTCACTAGAAGCTCATCCACCCTCTGACAGGTCTTGTTTTTGGTCCTGCTGGGGGTCCACAGCCCCCTCCTCACCTGGCAAACCAGGTGGGGGAGACGGTTTTGTTGCCGACTGTCCGACCACGAAGCAGGTAGCACGGGATTACATGGTACCCGTGGCGGGGGAGAACTCCCCCCGACCGTGCCCGTTGATGGTTTCATCGATGGCGATAATGGATAATGGATACTGATTAAACTGATTTACTTTGTCTACGACCTTCGTAATTTTAAACACCTCAATTAAGTCTCTTCTCAGCCTTCTCTGATCCAATAAAAGCAAAACCTACTTATTCAGTGATCCCTGAAAGCTAAAATATTTCAGTCTTAGCACCATCGGTATATAATGAAGTCACGTCTATGATAGATCTTTGATCTTTAATGCATCTGTGTTAACCGATGTTATTAGGGAAAAGCAACGTGCTTGATGTAACGTCATCAAATCGGCTGTGGCCCCATGGGCCTAAAACAAAGGCCTCATCTCCACTTCTTAATGCAATCATGAATCAAAGTATTCTAAGTGTAGTTTCTATCGGTGAGGAGAATATTGATGGTATTTGTATGTTACGCTCCAGTTACTCAATACTGCATTAAGATTAACTGGATTATTTGAGTTTCAGATTAATTTTTCATTTAGTCCTGAGTCAATTTAACACTTCTATATTTAAATGCTAATTGAGATTTTTTTTCATTCCAAGGAACAGCCTTGAACGATTGGAGCAAATGCATAGTGTAGGAAGGGACAGCAGATGTTGCATTACACAGAAGGTAGACACAAAATGCTGGAGTAACTCAGCGGGTGAGGCAGCATCTATGGAGAGAAGGAATGGGTGACGTTTCGGGTCGAGACCCTTCTTCAGACTGATGTCGGGGGGAGGGGGGGGCAGGGAAAAAGATAGAAAGTGGGCGGGGCTGGTCTTTGGGATGTGGGATGAAACCAGAACACCCGAAGGAAACTCATGGTCAAAGGAAGAACGTGCAAACTCCACATGGAGAGCACCCGCAGTCAGGATTGAACTTGGGTCTCTGGCGCTGTGAGGCAGCAGCTCTACCTGCTGCGCCACCGGACCTCCTTTAAATAAGTTCTTTGCTCTAAGAAGGAACATGTCGCGCGGTGGGACTACCGAGGAGTATCTCAGATGAGCCAAGTGTCATCTTTGCAAACAGGCTAACAGCGATGGGGAAGTCCCAAGGTATTGCAGTGATTATCACGACCTTGCTGCTGCTTTGATCATTAATGCTGCTCTTACACCAGACAAGGTTGCACACAGCTTGAGGTACAGCATGGGACTGTATCTTAAGGTGCCAACACATGGCCCCAACAACCAGTGTAACAGTGGGCACCTGGGCCAGAAAACACACTGATCAAAGTCGGCCTTTCATGGCCTATTAGTTATTCAGGACTCACCCACTGAGATACAATGAACACCATGTGTTTAGTTTAGTTTAGTTTTAGAGATACAGCGCGGAAACAAGCCCTTCGGCCCAGAGTCCGCGCCGACCAGCGATCCCCGCACTCTAACACTATCCTACACACACTAGGGACAATGTTATATTTATACCAAGCCAATTAACCTACAGACCTGCGCGTCTCTCGTGTGTGGGAGGAAACCGAAGATCTTGGAGAAAACCCACGCGGTAACGGGGAGAACGTACAGACAGCGCCCGAGGTGGGGATCGAACCCGCGTCGCTGGCGTTGCAAACGCTGTAAGGCAGCAACTCTACCGCTGCACCACCGTGCCACACTCAGAGACTCAGTGTCTGAGACTAAAATAAATACAGGCCAATGACTGCATATGATTAATGGTGATGCATCATTCAGCTCTAGACACTAAATTAAAGGAAATATTAGGCAAATTAATCATTTATTTGACTCTCTCCCTATAACTCAAGTTGGTGGGTACAGACACAAGGGGGTAAATCCTACCTTTGTGCCTCAATGGTGTTAAATCTGCCATTCTCGAATCATGGTCCACTTGCATCGACATTTTAGGTTTAATTTGACTAACTGCTTCAGGCTGGTTCTGCAAATATTGTATTTAGTGTTTCCATTGATTGAAAGATACAGCATGGAAACAGGCCCTTCAGCCCACTGAGTCCAGCCGAACATTGATCACCCATTCATACTAGCCTGCCCTGCTGTTACTCCAGCATTTTGTGTCTCTCTTCAGTGTAAGACCAGCATCTGCAGTTCCTTCCTACACTACAGAAATGAAATGGATGATCAGCCATGATCATATTGAATGGCGGTGCAGGCTCGAAGGGCCGAATGGCCTACTCCTGCACCTAATTTCTATGTTTCTATGAAATGTTTTGTCACGTCTGTGAATAACAGCAGCAGGTACTGCAGTCTCTGTTTGTGTCAGTAGGGGGCAGCAAGAGTGTTGGCCACAATGCCTACAGATTGCCATCCATCCCATACGGGAGGTCATAGCTTTAAGGTGAGGGACACAAATTTTAAAGGGGATGTACAGGGGCTAGTCTGTTTACACAGAGGGTGGAGAGTGCCTGGAGCCTGCTGCCAGGATGGTCATTGAATCAGGTACGTTAGTTACATTAGGAGACTTTTGGGTAGGCATATAGATATGCAGGGAATGGAGGGATAGGGGTTATGTCCAAGTAGATAAGTGATGGTCTTGGCATCATGTTCGGCACCAACATAGTGGACTGAAGGGCCGGATCTTATGCTGTACTATGTTCTAGCTTTACTCTGCACTCATCTTCTTTGCAGCCTCTAGATTCATTTTTAGAAGCTCTTATTAGTTCTGTTCACCTATGTTATCAATACTTTTCAGCCTCTAGTCCTTGTCACTTCCTCCGCATATCCACTATTCACACCGCTCCTCTCCTGTATCCACCTGTTACTCTCCAGGCTTTGTTCAATCCCCTTGACCGACACAAAATGCTGGAGTAACTCAGCGGGTCAGGCAGCATCTCTGGAGAACAGGAATAGCTGACATTTCAGGTCGAGACCCTTCTTCAGACATCTCTAGAAATGCTTCTCCAGCACTTTTCACCACAGATGCTGCTTGACCAGCTGAAGACCTGAAGAAGGGTCCCGACTCTAAACGTCACCCATCCATGTTCTCCACAGATGCTGCCTGACCCACTGAGTTACTCCGGCACTTTTTTTGTAAACCAGCATCTGTAGTTCCTTGTTTCTCCATATTCTTTTCACATTCTCTCCCTTCACACTTGTCAAACCCAGACTCCACAGAGGAAAAGTTAGATACAAACATATTTACTTGTTGTGTGTACTCACCAGGGCTGCTACGGGTTAAACATAATTAAACACATTTTGATCTTGCTCATAGATATTAGGTGCTGTAAAAAGTAATAAATCTGCAGTAGATACAAGTGTCATGTCAGCAACCAAATTATTATACATAGATTTATTTATTTTTAAAAGCTTTTTTAAAAAAAATGAAATATGGCAATTATATTTTATTAATAGCTGCATTCTGTTTAAATTAAAATCACGGTGTTTTATTACAACAATAGATGATGTATTGTGTTTTTGAGTGTTCTGTTGCTTTTAATTGTATTTTAATTTAAATTAATTTTAATTTAAGTGAAATTCCTCGTATGTT
This sequence comes from Amblyraja radiata, assembly GCF_010909765.2. Classification (NCBI taxonomy): domain Eukaryota; kingdom Metazoa; phylum Chordata; class Chondrichthyes; order Rajiformes; family Rajidae; genus Amblyraja; species Amblyraja radiata. The sequence goes on from NC_045990.1 coordinate 7,060,243, forward strand.
GCAAAACATACTTTTCTCCTCTCTTTTTAACATATGGTCTCCTCTCCATCCACAAGTCCAACCTCTGCAGTTTTGGGGACAGAGCCTTCTCCAGGGCAGCTCCCAGGCTCTGGAACTCCCTCCCCCAACTGATCCGCAATTCCGTGTCCCTCACCATCTTCCAGTCCCGCCTCAAGACCCATCTCTTCACTTCTGCCTATCCTTAGCCCCACGTCCCCGTCCCTTTTCATCTGTGCATTAATTGCCTCATACTGTGTTTTGTATTGAATTCTGTCTTTACTTTGTGTACTAGTCATGTCTCTACTATTTATTTCATTCCCCTTTACATGTTTTTCCTCTACATACTCAATTTTTGTAAGGTGTCCTTGAGACTCTTGAAAGGCGCCCATAAATAAAATTTATTATTATAATTATTATACTTAGCGAATAAAATCTGATTCTGATTCTGAGATAGATAGATAGATTCCTGATTAGGACGGGTGTCAGAGGTTATGGGGAGAAGGCAGGATAAAGGGGTTAGGATGGAGAGATAGATCAGGCATGATTGAATGGCAGAGTAGACTTAATGGGTGTTATTCTGCTCCTATCACTTATGATCTTATGAAGGACTACTACTGATATTTAAACAAAGGTTGATAACGGCAGTGGTATTAAAAGCCAGTTGCATTGAACATTTAGCTAGATGCTGGAATGATTTTTAATGGATTGAAATCCTTACAGCAGAAGCCTGCCCTGAGCTATCAATATTTCAAAGACGTTTCCTTAATTATGGCCTGATAATGGTGAAAAAATGTATACTTAAATTTTGGAAAAATACATCTCCCCCAACTCTTAAATGTGGATTACAAACATGTCTGAGATGCTACATCTTGAAGATATAAGATATAAACTCTTAGCAGGAAAGTCAGAGCAATTTTCAAAGATAGGGATTCCTTTCATTGATTCATTACAAGGATAGTATGGTGCAACACAACTTCGGAATTAAACCGATTTACGGACTGGGTGATGGGTGGGGAGAGAAATGAAGCAGGTATATCAATACTTTTTTTTTTTTTTTTTTTTCCCGTTTTTGTTTTTTTATTTCTTTAAGTTTTTACTTGCTCATTCTTTGACTACACTCATTTGGTAGTTTAGGGGTTCCATTCTTACACTCTTTCACTTACTTTCTCTTTCACTTTCCTTCTTGCCCTTTCTCTCTTTTTTCTATTTCACCTCTGCTAAAAATTAAAATGGAAGCTGTACAATAAATGTATTATGTCATATGCCGCAGTTTATACTTTTGTACACGGCTTCTAATAAAAACATAAATAAAATAAAAAAATTAAAATCCGTTATAGCAGATTTTATTACAGTTCTGGTCACTTTTATTATGAATCCTTTATTTACACGCATAGTTAACATTTCAAGGGAATACAATAGAAAATCAATGTTTCTAAATTGAAGCTACTCTGCGGAATAGGTTGATGAACAATGCCAGGGAACATATCATGGCTGTCAGCTAGAGAAAGGAAACACAAGAAACAATGTTAATGGTGTCAGATAAAGCAGCATTTACTGTCAAAAGAAGCAAATGGATGTTAAAACATAAATATAACGATGGACACAAAGTGCTGGAGTAGCTCAGCTGGTCAGGCAGCATCTCTAGAGAACATGGACAGGTGACGTTTCGGGTCGAGACCCTTCGTCAGACTCCTTTTCATCAATGCCACTCAGATGCTGAGATTACAAAATACCTCGTCTTGGAATCACACTGGTTATGGGAGTGGATTAGTTTAGTTTAGTTTAAAAATACAGCGGAAACAGGCCCTTCGGCCCACCGAGTCCACACTGTCCAGCCATCCCCAGCACACTATCCTACACACACTGGGGACAATTTACAATTATACCAAGCCAATTAACCTATAAACCTGTCCGTAGTTGTAATGTGGGAGGAAACCGGAGACCCCAGGGAAAGTCCAACCCAGGTCATGAGGAGAACGTACAAACTCCTAACAGACAGCACCCGTAGTCAGGATCGAACCCGGGTCTCTGGCGCTGTGAGGCAGCAACTCTACCATTGTGCCACCGTGCCGACTCAAATGAGTACAATGAATACATCTTACCTGAATTAAACTAATTCCTATCGCTGCACCACCAATAACAGCACTGTTCCTTTTGATCATTGCAGTTACTGAAGCAAAACAGCCCTTAAGATTAAAAAAATAATGAATTTGTTGTGTTCATTCATGTAATTTAACAACGAAAAACCTGAATATCAAATCGCAACTTTCCAGACTTGCACACTATTTGATATTGCCAGCCTGTACCTTTGTGAATATAATTTCTGATGATATTGTTATTCCATCACAGTCAGCAGAAAAAGGGTTTCGACAACAACTCTTCGGATACAAACGTCCTTTAGTAATCTGATAGTATGATCCTTCAAAGTCCGTGTAATTCTTTAACCCGCAGCAATGGAACTGAAATGACAAAAATACATTTGTGGTTTAGGTTTTAGTTCTTTTTCAGTTTTTAGAGATACAGTACGGAAACAGGCCCTTCGCCCCATCGGGTCCATGCTGACCAGCGCACCCGTACACTAGTTCTATCCCAGACACTAGGGGCAATGTACAGAAACCAATCAACCCACAAAACTGCATGCCTTTGGAATGTGGGAGGAATCGGGAGCTCCCGGAGAAAACCCACGCGGTCACATGGAGAAGGAGCAGAGAGAGCGAGTCGGGAAGCTCTGGAATCTGCACGGCATTCGACAAGACCCGACCCGGGGTCAGATGGCTGGCACGGGGGGGAAGCTGAGATCCCCCCCCCCCCCTCCCCAAAGCAGGAGCTGATTGCCTCGACGGGGAAGTACCGACTGCCGGCTACGGGAGTAAAATCGTCCCGTCAACGGAAGGCTCGAGGCCCACGACCGCTGGAGGGCAAAGAAGGGATGAGATTGAACATTTTTTTCGCCTTCCATCATCACAGTGAGGAATGTGGAGGAGTCACTGTGGTGGATGTTTATGTTAAAATATATTTTGTGTGTTCCGTTGCTTTTTATTTGTATGACTGACTTGGCAAATGAAATTCCTTGTATGTTGCAAAATATACTTGGCTAATAAAGTATCAAGTTCAAGTTCAAGTGTGTTTATTGTCATGTGTCCCTGTATAGGACAATGAAATTCTTGCTTTGCTTCAGCACACAGAACATAGTAGGCATTTACTACAAAACAGATCAGTGTGTCCATATACCATAATCCGCCATGTCATTAAAACCTCCTTCTTTCATCTCTGCAACATCGCCAAAATCAGACCCTCTCTCACACCTCCCGCTGCTGAAAGACTCATCCATGCCTTCATCTCCTCCCGACTGGACTACTGCAACTCAATTCTCCTTGGCATCAGCTCCACCTACATCAACCGACTCCAACTGGTCCAGAACGCAGCCGCCCGACTCATCACCCACACCAAATCCTGGCATCACATCACTCCAGTCCTCAAACAACTTCACTGGATTCCCATCTCCCACCGGATCACCTACAAAATCCTGGTCCTCACCTACAAAGCCCTCCACCATCTGGCCCCCCCCATATCTCACTGACCTCCTCTCCCCCTACCAACCCTCACGGTCCCTCAGATCCACATCAGCCGGTCTCCTCTCCATCCACAAGTCCAACCTCCGCAGTTTTGGGGACAGAGCCTTCTCCAGGGCAGCTCCCAGGCTCTGGAACTCCCTCCCCCAACTGATCCGCAATTCCGTGTCCCTCACCATCTTCCAGTCCCGCCTCAAGACCCATCTCTTCACCTCTGCCTATCCTTAGCCCCACGTCCCCCTCCCTTTTCATCTGTGCTTGAATTGCCTCATATTGTGTTTTGAACTGAATTCTGTCTTTAATTTGTGTACTAGTCATGTCTTTACTATTTATTTCATTCCCTTACATGTTTTTCCTCTACTTGCTAAATTTTTGTAACGTGTCCTTGAGACTCTTGAAAGGCGCCCATAAATAAAATTTATTATTATTATTATAATATATATACACACATGAATAAATAAACGGATAAAGTGCAAATAACAGAAAATGGGTTATTAATAATCAGAGTTTTGTCCGAGTATTATAGTATTGTATTGAATTGTATTGCAAGAATGTTCTCAGCATTGTAGCACATCAGTTCCATAGACAAAGTCCAATGTCCGCCATGGAGTGGAGGTGAATCGGACAGTACCTTAGTTTATGGAAGGACTGTTCAGAAGGGGATAACAGAGGGGAAGAAGCTGCTCCTTGGCCTGGTGGTTCTGCACTTTCAACTTTCTGTGCCGGACGGAAGCAGGGAGAAGAAGGAATAATAGTAAGATTAAACGAGAACTTACCAGTTTGAAGTTTGATCTGTATTTTATGAGGAGTTACGATGAGGGATTACGTGAAGAACCCGCTCAGCGCGCATGCGCGGCATACTTCCAAGCAGTGGTGTGGAATCACAGATAGACAGTTATTTGAAGTAAACATAGTAAAGAAAAGGAGACATCAGTTATTAGTTTGATCCATACAATGAGGGTGGGAGCGGTGGGCACGTAATCCCTCATCGTAACTCCTCATAAAATACAGATCAAACTTCAAACTGGTAAGTTCTCGTTTAATCTTACCATTTTACTTCGGAGTCACGTGAGTGACTACGTGAAGACTTCAAAGCTCTGTGATTTCAAACCGTGTAACAGTTTTATTTCACTCACTGCCGAAGTTCTTGAGGGAGGAAGTGTTATCGTAATCAACCAATGAATCTGTTTTTCGAGAAACAAAAAAGGTATTTTTTTAACAATAACAAAATAAATTGCTCCTCCGGGCTTAAATTAAATATTTACAGCTTGTAATATTTTCTCTGCAAATAAATCAGGTTTCGTCAACGGCTTGTTATAAAAGTTCAGAATGTCGTTTCCCTCGATCATCCTGCTGTATTCAGAATATGGTCAACCGGTACGTCCATTCTCTCGGCCGTTGATGTAGATGCTGCCCTAGTGGAATGAGATTTTAAATGTATTAGTATCTATTCCGGCAGCCTTCAGTACCTGTTTGAGCCATCTTCAAATGGTTTGGCTCGTTACCCGGCCATGAGGTTTCTTGTGGCTGACCCATAAGGCTTTTTCACTCCCTCTGATATTGTGGGTTGTGTCTATGTAATGTTGTAGATGGGTCACGACACACAACCGTGGCTCTGGTGGGTAGGCCCGGAATACCACTACTGGATTAGCTGTTCCTGGCCTGCTTTGTTTCACCAGACACTGTATGATGAATGTGATCTGATCTGGGGTGGTCACCATGTTGTCCAGCCTCAACTTGTGTAGTGACTGGACCCTCTGGGCGGATACAAGTGCCATCAACATGAGCGTCTTTAGTGTAGCTTGCTCGAGACCGAGGGATCTGGCTGGTGGCCATTCCCTGAGGTATGTCAGGACCACACTGATATCCCAAATATGGGTATACCTGGGCTTAGGGGGCTTGATATTGTAAATACCCTTCATCAGTTTTACCACCAGTGGATGGGATCCCATCGCCTGTTGTCCTGGCGCTGGTTGTTGCGTACGTTGTCCCTGTTTCCTGGCAGTACTTCTCCCATTTTTTGATGCTGGTTAAGTACTGCCTCCTGTTGGATGTTCGAAGGGATGGCGACATGGTGGTGATGGTTTGTTCGGACAATCCTAGTTTCAGGTAAGGTCTGTTCAAAACCTGCAACCCAGGAATTTAATTTTTTCATGGCATGGGTGTTTAACTTACCTGGTAGGTAAGTAGCTGATAGCCAATTATGTCTTTCGACACACCCTTGCCAAATCATGTTGACCAATTTGTCGCATGATAACGATTTTATGCCGCCCATATGGTTAATATAAGCCACCACCATAGTATTATCAATTTGTAACCGAACATGCAAGTGCTGCATATTAGATACATATGCTTTTAAACCATAAAAGGCGCCCAACATCTCTAGATAGTTAATGCCCAGTGTAAGTAGTAATGATGACTCTAGGTTAGTCCATCTACCACCTGTGCTGGATATGGAGTTAGTCGCTCCCCAGCCTGAGCACTGGCATCTGTTTGAATAACTAAAGTAAGGTTAGTGATGATGATAGGGCTGAAACTATGCCAAACGTTTTCTGCCCACCACTGTAGCTCTGATATTGCTTCAGTGGGTAATTTCATGACACGATCATAGTGACCTGTATGTCGTTTTAGTGCCTGTACCTTTGCTCTCTGTAAATTTTGATAGTGCAAAGGTCCGAATTGTGTAGCCGGAAATGCTGCTACCATTTCCCCAATTACTCTTGCTACTTGTCGAATAGTTGGTCGCTCGTTGACCATTAAATTGTTGCATGATTGTGCTAATTCAACCATTTTTGCCTTTGGCAAGGTAACAGTCATATGGACCGAGTTAATTGTGAAGCCCAGGTAGTCCATGATAGTGGATGGCTTCAACTTAGATTTATCTAGATGTAGGACGAACCCCAGAGTTTCGAGGAGCTGTTTTGTAGCTGATACTGCTGCCACAGCCAATTCCATCGTTTTCCCCTACTATCAGAATATCATCCAGATATGCCATGACAATATGTTTTTGTTTTCTTAGTATTGCCATGGCTGGTTTCAATATTTTGGTGAATAATCTTGGGGCTGAAGTTAGCACATTGGGCAATGCTTTGTACTGCCATTGCTGTCCCATCCAGATAAATTTTAGGTATCTGCGATGATCCTTGTGTATGGGTACTAGATAGTAAGCATCTTTGAGATCAATGCTTGCCATGAAGTATCCTTTGGAAATCAGTTGTTTGGCAGTAACAAATGTCTCCATTTTGAAATGTATATACTTAACAAACTTATTTAGTGATGTTAAATCAATGATGATGCGACATCCACCATCTTTTTTGGTTTTAGTGAATATATTCGATACAAATCCCAAAGGTTCATGTTTGGTCTTTTCGATGACCCCCTTTGTGATAAGTCTCACCAGTTCAGCTTGTCCCTCACGTTTCTCTTTGACGGAGGGAGAAAATACCCTTTGGGCCCAATGTTGAACTGGCGGCGATTTTTCTCACATGAATTGTATTTCATATCCACTAATGCTGTTGAGTATATAGTTGTCACTCGTGACAGTACCCCATGCTTCTTTGAACAAGTGTAATCTCCCCCCTGTTAGTAAAGAACCCTTACTCTATATGCTGGCAGGAACCAGACCCACCTACCTCCATGGTTATTGGGGTTTCTTCTGTTTTCTCATGTTCTTGAAGGCTTTGCTTGTCTGACGTGCTGGCGATGTTGGGGGGTGGCGCATTTTCCATGGGGCCCTGATCTAAAAAAGATCTTTGGGGATAAATGCGGTCCCCGAGCTTTCACCAGTCCCATATTGAGGACGTCGACTGGTGGATGCCGTGGGGTGCTGCCGCTTGGGTATTGTAGGTCTTGGTTTGCTCGACCCGGGGCCTGCCCTCATGAGGCTGAAAGTTTTCGATGCCTCTTCCATGTCCCTTATCTTTTTGGTGAGGTCCTTCCCGAATAACAGAGCGTCCGTCTCTGCAGCTGGGGCTTTGCATAACCCAGCGAATTTGGGATTGAGGGCAGGTCTTATGATTTCCCGCCGGAAGTTTTAAACTGAGTGTTGCACATCAATGCCAGTACATCCTGCTGGCAGGTATCCATGTCCGTGCTGTCCACAGAACGAGCAAAGGCTGTGATGGCCAACGTCAGGAGCCTTAGGATCCGCTGTAGCTTGAGTTCATGGTTACGAATGTGTGACCCCATGTGCCCCCAGATTTGGCTGTTCACAGTCAGCACTCTGAGGCCTCACAGTTCTCTGGTGCTGTGTAAAGATCTAGTGCCTCAGAAAGCACCTTCCTGCAAAGGCTTATTCGAAAGATGATTTATGCTGGCCGTGTTTCGGTTCCAGCAGTCTTCCAGCACGTGGGGTTGCTACATAGCGGTCCATCACACCCAGCAGCTCTTCCTGCTCCTGCACCCCTTGCATACTCCCGATCTCGTCCGCCAGCCCCTGTTCCAGACCAGCCCAGCCCTGGTCACCAATGCTAGCCTCCAGTAATGAGGGAGCAGAGGGCAGTGCACAAGACACTGTGGAGGGGGTGCCTGATCTCCCTCCGCGAGAGCGCTCTTTCTGCGCATCCCGCTGGAGCTGCTCCAAGAGCCGTTGGATGCAGCTCAGGCGGCTGTCTCTCCTCCGTTTAGGTGGAGACATGTCCCCGTCCGACGAATCGGGAAACACCGGCCGGTTGGTTTTCCTGGTGGATTTCCCCCCCCCCCCAGTCCGCTGTTCAGGCGTTTAGCGGGACTGGGCTTGGCTCGGTGTCGGGGATGGTGGAGCGCTCTATGAGCGGTCCTGCCGCCTGCCGCTCCAGCGGCTCAGGCGGCTGTCTCTCTCCCATGCGGGTGGAGAGACGTCCCCTCCGATAAGTCGGAAGCTACCGGCCGGATGCTTCTTCGGCTGGCTATGCATCCAGCCCGCTGCTCAGGTACTAGCGGGACTGGGCTCGGCACGGTGTCGGGGAATAGTGGAACACCGGACCCGGTAATTGTTCCTACCGCCTGTTGCTGCCCCCCTGCAATGGAACGCTCCTCCGCTGGAGTCGAGCGGGGGACAGGTTTTTCTGGAGCTTTTGTGCCTTGTAGAAGCGAGAGCGCCCCTCAAGCAGCGCGTCTCGCAGGCACCTGCTCCGAGAGCCGCTCCAGCGGCTCAGGCGGCTCTCTCTCCCCCCATGCGGGTGGAGAGACGTCCCGTCCGAAATCGGGAAAACACCTGCCTCGAACGGGGGACAGTTTTGCTCCAGAGCCTTTTTCTCTGCCTGTAAAACAGAAGCAGAAAAAGGCTCCCCTGTAATAAAACCCCGACCTCAGGGTACTCACCTGACGGTCCGTTTCATTCTGTAGCGGGAGCGCCTAACTCCCGCTGCAGCCGCTGTTGCACTGCTGGCGTTAATGCCGCGCATGCGCGCTGAGCGGGTTCTTCACGTAGTCACTCATGTGACTCCGAAGTAAAATCAATCATATGATCATTATGATGAGGTGCACGGCAGGACATTGTGGGAGAAGCCAGTATAGGCCACTCACTCAACATAAACCCAGTGCAATCTAATTTCTTCCCCTTCTGAATCAGCAGCCAACTGGACTGGAGGAGGACTGGCCACATTTTGTGCCTTCCACCACAGTGATGAATGCTGTGGTGGATGTTTGTGTTAAATTTTTATTGTGTTTTCGTGTGTGTTCTTTATCATTGTACCGCTGCTGGCAAATTAATTTCACTTGCACTTTATGTGCAATGTGATGAATAAAACTGATTGATTGATTACTTAATTTCTCCATCGTAAATCTAATACAGAATAATTCCATGGATCTTTGTAACTTACTGTTTTCATAATAGAATCCCATCCGAAACTTGCAAAGTTTTTATCTCCAAATCCAGTGTAGTTATTTTTTAGTAATCCAAAGGCCTCTTCTTGAAATAATATTGTAATCTGAGGGAAACACAAACACAGGCAGTCAGCAGTCATATCTTCCTGTAATCTGCTTCCATATCTAGATCCTGGGGCCTGCATTTATTGTCCATCCTTATTTTAGTTGGGAGGGAAATATAGATCAGCCATGATTCAATGGCAGAGCAGACTAGATGGGCCGAATGGCCTGATTCTGCTCCTGTATGGTCTTACCAAAGTCATTCAGGTTATTTCTGAGGGCAATTTCAATGTTAACCACATTAATGTGGGATTGGAAGCAGGTACTGGCCCAGACTGGCAGTTTGCCAACCCCAAATATACTTTAATGAAATATACAAGTACGTTTGCAGAAGACACTATAAAATAGACGGCATTATAAACAGTTAAGATGGTTAAGAATTGCAGCGGGAACATCAGCAGCTGGGCAAGTGGGACTAGGAATGGCGAATGGAGTTTAACTTAGATAGGTATGAGGTATTGAAGATAAACCATGGCAGGACCTTCACAGAAAACTGATCCCTAGGGTCATGGTCATAGAATGATACAGTGTCGAAACAGGCCCTTCGGCCTAACTTGCCCGCACTGGCCAACATGTCCCAGCTACACTAGTCCCACCCGCCAGCGTTTGGTCCACATACCCTCCACCCTACAAGGGTGTTTTGTAGAGAAGAGGGATCTAGGAGTGCTGGCACATACAGTAGATCCCTGAAAGCAGTGGCTCGGGTAGATAGGGTGGTGAGGAAAGATGTTGACACATTGGCATTCATCAGTTAGTTCAAGTTCAAGTTCAAGTGAGTTTATTGTCATGTGTCCCTGTATAGGACAATGAAATTCTTGCTTTGCTTAAGCACACAGAAAATAGTAGGCATTTACTACAAAACAGATAAATGTGTCCATATACCATGATCTAAATATATATACACACGAATAAATAAACTGGTAGTGCAAATAACAGAAAGTGGTTGCTAATAATCAGAGTTTTGTCCGAGCCAGGTTTAATAGCCTGATGGCTGAGGGGAAGTAGCTATTCCTGAACCTGGTTGTTGCAGTCTTCAGGCTCCTGTACCTTCTACCTGAAGGTAGCAGGGAGATGAGTGTGTGGCCAGGATGGTGTGGGTCTTTGATGATACTGCCAGCCTTTTTGAGGCAGCGACTGCGATAAATCCCCTCGATGGAAGGAAGGTCAGAGCCGGTGATGGACTGGGCAGTGTTTACTACTTTTTGTAGTCTTTTCCTCTCCAGGGCGCTCAAATTTCCGAACCAAGCCACGATGCAACCGGTCAGCATGCTCTCGACTGTGCACCTGTAGAAGTTAGAGAGAGTCTTCCTTGACAATCCGACTCTCCGTAATCTTCTCAGGAAGTAGAGGCGCTGATGAGCTTTTTTGATAATTGCGTTAGTGTTCTCGGACCAGGAATAGAGTATAGAAATTGTGATGTTATGTTACAGTTATACAAGACATCGGCGAGGCCGCACTTTGGGGTATTGCTTTCTAATTTGATCGCCCTGCTGCAGGAAAGATGCCATCAAGGTGGAAAGAGTGCGGAGAAGATTCATGAGGATGTTCCCAGGACTCAATTCCATTTTACTTCTATTGATTCCAGCTTGTTCTACTTCCATCACATGACATTTCCATAGGGAACTTTGTCAAATGCTTTATTAAAATCTAATTATACTGTATCTACCATCCTCCTTCATCAATCATTTCTTTCACATGGTCAAAAGAAGATAAAAGTAATGGAAAGACTTGCTCATTTCGGATCTCTGCTCCTATCTTCAAGGTTAGTTTCCATAAGGATATATTATTTCATTAGAATATATTGTGTTTCCACAATAGATATTAAACTCACATGAAATGATTGGGCCATTTTTCTCTTGACTTTTTTTTTAATGGGGTTTTTAATATTGCATTTCCAAGTCAAGTTATCTATTAAAATCTTAGTACCAGCTTCCTTTGAAATTATATTTAAAAAATTGTTATTTGGTTGAATTTCATTGAAACTATTGCAGTCATGTTCTGCAGAAGACGTTTAGAATGAGAGGTATCTGCAGAGGCTCCATATCAAGCAGATCCAATTAATGAAACTCCACTGTTCAAAACTGGTCATTTATATTTATTTTTAAGCCAGTTGAAAATTAGAGTCTGTGTGTGTGTGTGTGTGCGTTTGTGTGTTATGTTTGATGGACCAAAAAAAATGTAATTCTGTTTTTTTTTTTCCACAGAGCTATTGTTTATTTTAAACCAGACTTGGGCAAAGGGTCATGCGGCATCTCTGGAGAACACGGATAGATGACATTTCAGGTCAGGACCCTTCTTTGGTTTACAAAAAATATATACAAATGCTGGAGTAACTCAGCGGATCAGGCAGCATCTCTGGAGAGCATGGATAGGTAATGTTTCCGGTTGGTCTAAAGAAGGATTCTGTACCACCTATCCATTTTCTCCAGAGATGCTGCCTGACCCGCTGAGTTACTCCAGCACTTTGTGTCTTTTATTTTGTAAACTAGTATCTGCAGTTCCTTTTATACCAAATATATATTTTAGTTGAAGGTCAAGAAGGGGTGGCACTAGAGCTAATGCCTTACAGCACCAGAGAACTGGGTTCGATTCTGACTACAGGAGCTGTCTGTACAGAGTTTGTACGTTCTCCCCATGACCTGCATGGGTTTTCTCAGAGATCTTCAGTTTCCTCCCACGCTCCAAAGCCATACAGGTTTGTGGGTTAATTAGCTTGGTATAAATGTATAAATGTAAAATTGTCCCTAGTGTGTGTGGGATGGTGTTAATGTGCGGGAATCTCTGGTCGGTGCGGACTCGGTGGGCCGAAGGGCCTGTTTCTGTGCTGTATCTCTAAACTAACCTAAATTTAAGAATTGCTGACAACGTGATCATACTGGAAGATAGTGGAGTAAGGGGATATGGGGAGAAGGCAGGAACGGGGTACTGATTGTGGATGATCAGCCATGATCACATTGAATGGCGGTGCCGAATGGCCGACTCCTGCACCTATTGTCTATTGTCTATTGAAAGGGGAATTTGTTGGAAACTTGGCCCATCGATTCGGTTGCAGAAGAATCGTGATTTTGCTTCACAATTATATTTCCCATTGGGCCACTGGGAAGTTTTGTTAGGAATTAATGGGAAAAGCAGTTCACATATTACTGATCAGAACAAGTTGGATCTTGGTGACATCTTCGAAATACACCAAAGATCTGAAACCCCGTGGCTTACATCTGAGGTAAAACTGGGCAGGAATAACATTGGGTGCAACAAATTATGTTTAAAAACCTGGACTCGATAGCAGAACGGATATTGTAATGGACATAACAACAGCAAATATCGTTATTTTCTGAACATAAAAATAAAAGGTTAATATTTACGATTGATTTAAAGATCAAAACGACAATTGCACACGTCATTTCTCCGATAAAAATCGTGGTTAAGGCTACGAAATACTGCAAATTAGAAAATAATGTTGTTAGTTTTCTGTATTTTCACCATGCCATATAGTTAAAAAGAGCTTGGTTAAACCTATTGTTCTAGCACCATATAGTAAATGCAGATTTAACTACCATTTATATTGTTGAGCTGTAAGATGTGTGGAACATTGAGTTACTGGTTACAAAAATAATAAGGAAGTGAAAAAAAATTTTCAGTGAAAAAATAAGGGCGGCACTGTGGCGCAACGGTCGAGTTGCAGCCTTAAACCCCTGTCCCACGGTACGAGTTCATTCCAAGAGCTCTCCCCAGTTTGCCCTGATTCGAACTCGGAGATTTACGGTAATGGCCACTCGTCGGTACTCGGGGCTCTCGTGGACATTTTTCAACATGTTGAAAAATCTTCACGAGTCTTCCTGTGCTTTCCTGCCATTAGCGAGTCTTCCCGAGTACCTGCCGTTAGTGGTACGAGCCGCTAAGAGACGTCCCCGAGCTCCGACGTACCCGCTACGTTCATTCTCCGTGCTTACCACGAGTTTGATTTTTTTTTAACTCGGGAGAACTCTTGGAATGAACCCGTACTGTGGGACAGGGCTATTACAGTGCCGGAGACCCAGATTCGATCCTGACTACGGGAGCCATCTGTACGGAGTTTGTACGTTCTCCCTGTGACCTTCGTGGGTTTTCTCTAGGATCTCTAGTTCCCTCCCACACTCCAAAGACGTGCAGGTTTGTAGATTAATTGGCTTGGCATAATTGTAAATTGTCCCTTGCTACTCGTTTTCACCTAGTCCAAGAATCCAGCATCTGCAGTTCCTTCTGTCTAGATAAACAGTTGTAAATACTCAGTAGGTCAGGCAGCATCTGTGAAGAGACAATTCCAATTGACATTACAGGTCGATGATCTTTCATTGGAAGGAAGAATTTGGTTCTCTCTCCATCTTTAATTAATTCTGGGTTTTTTTAGGTCTTTTACGGAAATGCATGCAAACAAAAGACATTCTTGCCATAGAGGGAGTACAGAGAAGGTTCACCAGACTGATTCCTGGGATGGCAGGACTTTCATATGAAGAAAGACTGGATAGATTCGGCTTGTACGCGCTAGAATTTAGAAGATTGAGGGGGGATCTTATAGAAACTTACAAAATTCTTAAGGGGTTGGACAGGCTAGATGCAGGAAGATTATTCCCAATGTTGGGGAAGTCCAGAACAAGGGGTCACAGTTTAAGGATGAGAAGGAAGTCTTTTGTCTTTTAGGACCAAGATGAGAAAATCATTTTTCACACAGAGAGTGGTGAATCTGTGGAATTCTCTGCCACAGAAGGTAGTTGAGGCCAGTTCATTGGCTATATTTAAGAGGGAGTTAGATGTGGCCCTTGTGGCTAAAGGGATCAGGGGGTATGGAGAGAAGGCAGGTATGGGATACTGAGTTGGATGATCAGCCGTGATCATATTGAATGGCGGTGCAGACTCGAAGGGCCGAATGGCCTACTCCTGCACCTATTTTCTATGTTTCTAAAAGCTTTTCACTGTACCTCGGGCCCCATAGCAGAAGTGTCCACATCACGGGGGCTGGGAACTGGAAGTATCCGAGCTAATTCTGCTACCACTACCATCTATTGCAACAAGTGGTGGCTCCCACTGATTGTCGAATTGAAACTAAACATGGAGATGCAGGGATGGAGGGATATGGTTCATATGCGGGAAGATGAGATTTGATTATCTTGGCGTCATGTTCGGCACAGACATTGTGGGCCGAAGGGCCTGTTCCTGTGTTATTATCTCATTGCATGAGATGCCAGGATTAAATTATTAATCTGCTTCAGTTAATAAAATCTCTACTAAGAGTAATATCGTTAACTTACCAACATCAACATTGTTTTGCTCTCTTTGATGGCACCAAAGCAGCCAATGAAGCCCAACAGCGCTAGGAAGCAGCCGGCTATGATACAGAAATAGCTGACATTTAGCAAATGGCCAGCACGCATTCCCAGAATTTGTAGGATCGCATCGCCATTAACCTTCATCCAGACACCGAATCCAAGAAAAATTAAACCTGAAACCTAGAAAGAAACATTTTGACATTGAATACAATATCTACCATTGCAGTCTGAAGAAGGGTCTCGACCTGAAACGTCCCCCATTCCTTCTCTCCAGAGATGCTGCCTGTCCCGCAGAGTTACTCCAGCATTTTGTGTCTATCTTCGATTTAAACCCGCATCTGCAGTTCTTTCCTACATACAATTTCTACCATTTTGATTGGTTGAAACTGATTGAACGTTACAGCATGGCAACAGGCCCTTCGGCCCACTGAGTCCATGCTGACCGTCGATCACCCGTGCACACTAGTTCTATGTTATCCCACTTTCTCATCCACTAACATCATGCTGGGGGCAATTTACAGAGGGCCGATTAACCTACAAACCCGCACGTCTTTAGGATATGGGAGGAAATTGGGGCACCTGGAGGAGACCCAGGTGCACCTTACCTGCCATTGTACCTTAATTGGTGAATGTGGCAATAAATGTGGACTAAACGTGGTCACAGGGAGAACGTGCAGACTCCACACAGGCAGCAGCTGAGAACAGGATCGGACCCAGTTCCTTCATAAACAAAGTGCTGGATTAACTCAGCAGGCTCATCGCCTATGGATGTTCTCCAGAGATGCTGCCTTACCCACTGAGTTACTCCAACACTTTCAGATTCAGATTCAATTTTAATTGTCATTGTCAGTGTACAGTGCAGAGACAACGAAATGCATTGTGTTTCTTAAGAAGGAACTGCAGATGCTGGAAAATCTAAGGTAGACAAAAATGCTGGAGAAACACAGCAGGTGAGGCAGCATCTATGGAGCGAAGGGAATAGGCACAAAAATGCTGGAGAAACACAGCAGGTGAGGCAGCATCTATGGAGCGAAGGGAATAGGCACAAAAATGCTGGAGAAACACAGCAGGTGAGGCAGCATCTATGGAGCGAAGGGAATAGGCACAAAAATGCTGGAGAAACTCAGCGGGTGAGGCAGCATCTATGGAGCGAAGAAAATAGGCAACGTTTCGGGTCGAGACCCTTCTTCAGACTGAAACGTCGCCTATTTCCTTCGCTCCATAGATGCTGCCTCACCCGCTGAGTTTCTCCAGCATTTTTGTCTACCTTTGTGTTTCTTTCCATGGACCAGTGTCTGCAGTTCGGTTTATCTACAATCATAAAGCTGCTTTAAACTGAGGATGAAATCACAGTGAAAACTCTCAGATGGCACCATTTTAATACAAAAATAAATGACGGCACATTGGCATAAATATTGTAAAATACTTACAGTTAAAATGGCATTGATTGCAATCATGAATATCTTCAAACAAATGAAAATAGTACGGTAATACGATTCCCCATGTTCAGCTTTCACGCTCTAATTTGAAAAAAAAGGAAAATAGTAAAAGATCACATTTTATTCATGTACAGAGCATGCTTTGGAAATTAGGTTCTGTGCCTAATCTAATCCATCCTTATACAATTACATCATACAGAAGGGCAGCATAGTGGTGCAGCGGTAGTGTTGCTGCCTCATTACAGAGCCAGGGTCCTGGGTTCGATCCTGACCATGGGTGCTGTCTGTACAGGGTTTGTATATTCTCCCTGTGACTGAGAAACTTTGCTCCACTCAACTTAAAGCTCTACTCAACTTAAAGACTGGCCAGGGTGTCAGCTTGCTCGATGGCAAGTGGGCCCCTGATGAAGTGGGCCCCCTATATCAAGTGGGTCCCTGATGAAGTGGGCCCCCTATATCAAGTGGGCCCCTGATGAAGTGGGCCCCCTTTGTCTCCTGGCAACCAATATTTTTAGACCCAGTCCGCCACTGCCGCCATGTGATAGTCTTTGATATCTCCACCCTAGGAATGGTATCCTTTCCTCATTGTCCTGTTATCATATTCAGCTTGCACCAAATTTTAGATATAAAGAACTTCTTGAATCTTGAATCTGTTGGAATCTTGAGCAAACACAACAAATGCTGAAGTAACAGCGGGCCAAGCAGCGTCTCTTGGAGAACATGGACAGACTATATTTCTAGTCGGGACCTTCTTCAGACACTACATTTTACAGCACAGCCTGAAGAAAGGTCCCGACCCGAGAGGTACAATTGAAAATAGACAATAGACAATAGGTGCAGGAATAGACCATTCGGCCCTTCGAGCCAGCACTGCCATTCAATGTGATCATGTTCAAGAAGGAACTGCAGATGCTGCAATTTTGTCTACCTTCAATGTGATCATGGCTGATCATTCCAAATCAGTACCCCGTTCCTGCCTTCCATGTTCTTCAGTGATGCTGCCTGACCCACTCAGTTACTCCAGTATTTTGTGTCTTCTATCACCAAATATATATATTTTTAAATAGGGGGTATTAAGAATGCAGGTTTTAAAAGTAAAGAGGTAAATAAATTAATTAACGACCCTTTTCGACCCGAAACATCATCCATTCCTTTTCTCCAGAGATGTTGCCTGTCCCACTGAGTTACTCCAGCATTTCTGTGTCTATGTTTGATGTAAACCAGCAGCTCCTTGTGTAAGAAAGAATCGAATTGCTGGAGTAACTCAGCGGATCTCTGAAGAAGGGCCTCGACCCGAAACGTCGCCCATTCCTTCTCTCCAGAGATGCTGCCTCACCCGCTGAGTTACTCCAGCATTTTGTGTCTATCTGCAGCTACTTCTTACACGCAAGTTATAGTGTCACTTGGTCCCAAGCAGATTGCATGTTGTGTGCTAGTGGGTTGTAATTTTGTCTGGGGGGTACTCACAGGTGGAGGTTGAAGCTGGGGCTGGGGTGGATGAGGCTGAGGTTGAGGTTGAGGATGAGGTTGAGGATGATGAGGAGGAGAAGGTTGAAGAGACTGAGGTTGGGGCTGAGGCTGATGAGATTGAGGTTGAGGATGATGATGAGGTTGAGCTTGAGGCTCTTGAGACTGACGATGTTGGGGTTGAGGTTGAGGTTGAGGTTGAGGTTGAGGCTGAGGTTGAGACTGAGGAGGCCAAGGATGAGGTTGAGGTTGAGGCTGAGGTTGAGGCTGAGGCTGAGGCTGAGGCTGAGGATGAGGATGAGGTTGATGAGACTGACGATGTTGGGTTTGAGGATGAGGTTGAGGTTGAGGCTGAGGCTGAGGTTGAGGCTGAGGAAGCAGAGGCTGAAGCTGAGGTACAGGTAGAGGCTGAAGCTGATGAGGCTGAGTTTCAGGATGACGCTGAGATTGAGGTTGATGAGGCTGAGGTTGAGGCTGAGGTGGTTGAAGTTTAGATTCCGGTTGAGGTTGAGTTTGACGCTGAGGAGGTTGAGGTTGAGGCTGAGCTTGAGGCTGATGAGGCTTTGGTTGACGCCAATGAGGTTCAGGCTGAGGTTGAGGAGCTTGAGGTTCAGGCTGAGGTTGAGGTCGAGATTGAGGAGGCTGAGGGGGTTCAAGTCGAGGTTGAGTGTGAGGTTGAGGCTGAGGAGCTTGAGGTTCAGGCTGAGGTTGAGGTCGAGATTGAGGAGGCTGAGGGGGTTCAAGTCGAGGTTGAGTGTGAGGTTGAGGCTGAGGAGCTTGAGGTTCAGGCTGAGGTTGAGGTCGAGATTGAGGAGGCTGAGGGGGTTCAAGTCGAGGTTGAGTGTGAGGTTGAGGAGGCTGAGGAGCTTGAGGTTCAGGCTGAGATTGAGGCTCAGATTGAGGAGGTTGAGTTTCAGGCTGAGGTTGAGGTTGAGGAGCTTGAGGTTCAGGCTTAGGTTGAGGCCGAGATTGAGGAGGTTGAGGGGGTTCAAGTCGAGGTTGAGTGTGAGGTTGAGGCTGAGGAGCTTGAGGTTCAGGCTGAGATTGAGGCTCAGATTGAGGAGGTTGAGTTTCAGGCTGAGATTGAGGTTGAGGAGCTTGAGGTTCAGGCTTAGGTTGAGGCCGAGATTGAGGAGGTTGAGGGGGTTCAAGTCGAGGTTGAGTGTGAGGTTGAGGCTGAGGAGGTTGAGGTTCAGGCTGAGGTTGAGGCTCAGATTGAGGCCGAGATTGAGGAGGTTGAGGTTCAGGCTGAGGTTGAGGTCGAGATTGAGGAGGCTGAGGGGGTTCAAGTCGAGGTTGAGTGTGAGGTTGAGGCTGAGGATGTTGAGGTTCAGGCTGGGGCTGAGGCTCAGATTGAGGCCGAGATTGAGTCCGAGATTGAGGCCGAGATTGAGGCCGAGATTGAGGAGGTTGAGGTTCAGGCTGAGGTTGAGGTTGAGGCAGAGATTGGGAATGAGGTTGTGGCTGCGATTGAGGAGGTTGAGGTTGAGGTTGAGGCTCAGGCTGAGGAGGTTGAGGGGGTTCGGGTTCAGGTTGAGGAGGCAGATCCACTGCCATTGCGTTGCAGGGCGGGGGAGTTACTGGAACAGAACCCGCAACCGGTTCAAAACGGGATGGCACGGACCTTGGCCCCGCCCACCGCCATATGACCCCGCCCCTTCCACACAGACCCCGCCCCTTCAATCACAGACCCCGCCCATTCAACACAGACCCCGCCCCTCCACACACTCCCACCCCTTCAACCCAGACCCCGCCCCGCCTCCCAAGCCCCGCCCCCTCCACCCAGACCCCGCCCCCCACCAGACCCCGCCCCCTCCACACAGACCCCGCCCCTTC
Organism: Amblyraja radiata; assembly: GCF_010909765.2. NCBI lineage: Eukaryota > Metazoa > Chordata > Chondrichthyes > Rajiformes > Rajidae > Amblyraja > Amblyraja radiata. The sequence goes on from NC_045990.1 coordinate 7,079,767, forward strand.
AATCACAGACCCCGCCCCCTCCACCAGACCCCGCCCTTCCACACACTCCCACCCCTTCAACCCAGACCCCGCCCCGCCTCCCAAGCCCCGCCCCCTCCACCAGACCCCGCCCCCTCCACCAGACCCCGCCCCTCCACACACTCCCACCCCTTCAACCCAGACCCCGCCCCCTCCACCCACACCCCGCCCCCTCCACCCACACCCCGCCCCCTCCACCCAGACCCCGCCCCCTCCACCCACACCCCGCCCCCTCCACCCAGACCCCGCCCCCTCCACCCAGACCCCGCCCCCTCCACCCACACCCCGCCCCCTCCACCAGACCCCGCCCCCTCCACCCACACCCTGACACTGCTAATCTTGTGTTAGAAGCAACTGCAGATGCTGGTTTAAGCCAAAAGCCAAATGTTTTATTATTAATGTTTAATGTTTTATGTGTCATTCCTAACTATCACTGTAGGTCATGTTGTCACGAGTGGAGCACCAAGGCAAACTCCTTGTATGTGAATACTTGGCCAATAAACTTATTCATTCATTCATTCATTCTGTTGTGCTGCTGCAAGCAAGAATTTATTTATTCGGTTTATGGACATGTGACAATAAAACACTTTTGACTCTCTTGACTCTTGTAATGCAGATAATCATTTATTACTCAAATATAATTTTGGAATGATAGCAGAATACAGAAAATGTACTAATAAAAATACATGGCAATAATCTGAATTGTATAATGTCGTTTTGTATTTAATATTATGTAGCTGAAGATCAATTTCTTGAGTGAAACAAAATGATGACCATTTAATGGATTAATTAGTATGATATTGGAAGTTTAGTTGAGAGATACAGCAAGGAAACAGGCCCACCGAGTCCGAGTCAACCAGCGATCCCCGCACATTAACCCTATCCTACTCTAGGGACAATGTTTACGTTTATACCAAGCCAATTAAGCTACAAACCAGTAGGTCTTTGGAGTGTGGTGGGAAAACAAAGTTCTCGGAGAAAACCATCGCAGGTCACGGGGAGAACGTACAAACTCCGTACAGACAAGCAGCCGTAGCCAGGATCGAACCTGGGTCTCTGTAAGGCAGCAACTCTACCGCTGTGCCACTGTGCTACCCAGCAGTTCAGCCAGAAATGTTTTTACATCAGGCACCAACTTCCCACCACTGCCAATGTGATCTCTGCATCGTAAGTCATGTCTTAATGTGACCTGCTGATGCCGTGCAGCATAAGAGGAATTTGTACCCAGTTGTTCTGGGGGTAGTCATCTGTGGCACGCGTGGGATGACAAGGTCTACCTCATGGAAGACAAGATTGGGATGGCTGCGATGTTGGTGAATTATTTATCTTCTTCCTTTCAGGCAACCCAATCTCCTGACTCCACCAATCCTCCAAGGTCCCACCTCCATATCATTTCAGTAACCATCTTACCTACATGTGATCTACAGCCTGGCTCCTCCGTTCTATTCTGCCACTCTGCTCTTCCCATCTCCAAATCCTTTCAACCAAATGCCAAAGGGCTGCTCTCAAATTCTATCCTCATCCATCCTTCTCCCCACATTAATGCTGTTGACATCTCCAGCCTTCGGAATTGCTGGTCTTATTCCAATTTTCAGTTGTTAAGGGTTGCAATTAGTCCCATGACTGGTCACCCACACATCCACCTGAACTTGCCCCTGAAACTTGAAATGAAGAGACTGGCAAAGAGTCCCTCGACCCAAAACGTCACCCATTCCTTCTCTCCAGAGATGCTGCCTGTCCTGCTGAGTTAAGGGCCTGTCCCACTTTCACGACCTCTGCCGAGTTTGCCCTTGACTCATACTCGCAGCATGGTCGTCACAAGGTCGTAGGAGGTCGTAGGTGGGTCGTAGCAGGTTGTAATGCTCGTCGTAGGTACTCGTGGCAACAAGCAGGTCGGGGCGCTTTTTCAACATAATTAAATGTCCACGAGTAAAAAAGGTTGTGAATTGGGTCGTGAAAGTGGGACAGGCCCTTTACTGCAGCTTTTTGTGTCTACCAAAGAGTCATAGAATCGTGCAGCATGGAAACAGGCTCTTCGGCCAAACTTGCCCCTACCAACCAAGATGACCCATCTACACTGGTCCCACCCGCCTGCGTTTGGCCCATATCCCTCTAAACCTACCCTATCCATGTACCTGTCCAAATGCCTTTTAAGTGGTGTTATAGTACCTGCCTCAAAACATTTGAATGCAAATGGTGTACAAAAAATGTATATTTATGGTGATCTGCAGTAGATTAAGAAACGAGACAGTGAATTAATTTATTGTTGGTTAAGTGGTGGAAATGATGAAATGATAGTAATAAGCAGCCACATTTCTGCCTCACTCATGCCCTTTGTGCATGCTACATGTTGATAGTGATGAAAAATATTTCATTTATTAGCAATAACCTCTCTTTACTTAAGTTCAATTTATAGAAGGACACTTATGATGAATAAAATGGTGTTACAAGCACGGGCTTCCCCATCTTCATGCAACACTTGACTGTTTCTTGATTTCACAGTACATTATCATGGATGAAGCCATTGCTCCGATCTGTAAAATGGGAAGAAAAAGATACAATTATTCAAAGAATGCTTAGGTTAAAGAATGCACATTTTGTTTTACTTATGGAGAAGGGGAAAAGATTTAATAGGAATCTGAGGGGTAACTTTTTCACACAAAGCATGGTGGGTGTATGGAACAAGCTGAAAGAGGAGGTAGTTGATGCAGGGACTATCCCAACATTAAAGGAACAGTTAGACAGATACATGGATAGGACAGGTTTGGAAGTCGAGGTTGAGTGTGAGGTTGAGGAGGCTGAGGGCATGTTGGCCGGTGTGGGCAAGTTGGGCTGAAGGGCACTGCATCACTCTAGGGCTCGATGACCCTAATGAAGAAAACCTATACGTTATTGGCTTGGGAATAGCTTCACCACCAATTCTGTGTTTGATGTCAGGCCTGAAATGTATAACGGGTTTCATACTAATTTTTCTCACGGCAACAAGATTGGCAGCTTATTTTTATAAACAAAATATTTAACGGTGACCCAAGAAACTGCAGATGATGGAATCTTGTGCAAACAACAAAGCGCTGGAGGAACTCAGCGGATAAGGCAGCATCTGTGAGAGAATGGGACCATTCTTCAGACTGAAGAAGTGTCTCGACCCGAAACGTCACCTATTCCTTTTCTCTAGAGATGCTGTCTGACCCACTGAGTTACTCCAGCTTTTTTGTGTCTACCCTCTATAGATGCTGCCTGACTCGTCGAGTTGCTCCAGTACTTTTGTATTTCCTTCAGTTATTGAATGTTGTCAAATTGTGGATATTATAATGAGTGTGAATATTAAACGTGTGAGAAATCTGTTTTGCCTTTCACTAATAATTTTCCTTCAGGTTGATCCTATCAACTAATTTAATTATTGGACATGTAATGCATTACCTCGAGCACGCCAATTGCCACGGCAACTATCCCAAGTATCATAGTGTTACTCTTTAAAAATTTCAGGAATACCGGATAGCAACCCTGGAAAAAACAAAGACACAGTTTCAGTTCATTGACTCTATTTTCTTAGAGTCATAGTCATACAGTGTGGAAACAGGCCCTTCGGCCCAACTTGCCCATACTGGCCAACATGTCCCAGCTACACTAACTAGTCCCACCTGCCTGTGTTTGGTCCATACAGTGTGGAAACAGGCCCTTCGGCCCAACTTGCCCATACTGGCCAACATGTCCCATCTCCACTAACTAGTCCCACCTGCCTGTGTTTGGTCCATACAGTGTGGAAACAGGCCCTTCGGCCCAACATGCCCATACTGGCCAACATGTCCCAGCTACACTAACTAGTCCCGCCTGCCTGTGTTTGGTCCATACATTGTGGAAACAGGCCCTTCGGCCCAACTTGTCCATACTGGCCAACATGTCCCAGCTACACTAACTAGTCCCACCTGCCTGTGTTTGGTCCATACCGTGTGGAAACAGGCCTTTCGGCCCAACGTCCATACTGGCCAACATGTTCCAGCTACACTACCTAGTCCCACCTGCCTGTGTTTGGTCCATACATTGTGGAAACAGGCCCTTCGGCCCAACTTGTCCATACTGGCCAACATGTTCCAGCTACACTAACTAGTCCCACCTCCAAGTGTTTGGTCCATATCCCTCCAAACACAGCATGTCCTATCCATGTACCTGCCTAACTGTTTCTTAAACGTTGGGATAGTCCCTGCCTCAACTACCTCCTCTGGCAGCTCGTTCCATACACCCACCACCCGTTGCTAGTCATTGTCAATTAGGGCTGAAGGGCCTGTTTCCATACTGAATGACTCAATGACTCTGTTACATTGATTTTATTGGTGATAACACCTCGGCTTTTCACCAACTGAGCCTTTATGGATAACCTTGTAAAAGATGTAATTATCTACAGCATTTAGTTATACATACATTACCTGCGATAGAGTGGGCAATATGCAAGGAACGTTGAATAGTTTCACTGGGCAGCATTCATCAGGATAGTGTTGGTTGGTATTGAAGAAATATGAGTCTGTAAAGTCGGTGTGGCCATGGATTCCGCAACATTTGAACTGGAAAAAGTAAGTCATGAAATAATTAGTTTATCAAAAGATTATTGCAACATTAGAATTCAAGTTTCTAAAGAAGCATCAGGTTCTAGTTGTAAGAATTCTACAGTTTCTGTTTTCATTAAGCAATAATTCCAGTTGTACTTTGCAATCAAATGATAGAGAGTTCCTGACCCGAAACGTCATCTGCCCATTCCTTCCACAGATGCTGCCTGACCCATTGAGTTCTTCCAGCATTTTGTGTTTTGCTCAAGATTCCAGCATCTGTAGTTCCCTGTGTCTCCTATGATAAAGGTGTTTCTTCATGCAGCAAGCGTGTGTGGTATTGTGGGGTGGGAGATTGCAACCTTCACGTGGTCCGCCCAGTTCCGACTAATGCAATCAACGCGACGTTCACAAATGGAAAATCAAATACCTTAGGCTGTGCACGCCCCACTAAATTGTGTGTATGTCTAGGAATTGTCTTTGTTTGTATGGCTGTGGAAACGGAATTTCGTTTGAGCCTCACTGAGGCTCAAATGACAATAAATTGTATTGTATTGTATTGTAAGAAGAAGTGTGGTATTGTGAAGATAGACACAAAAAGCTGGGGTAATTCAACGGGTCAGGCAGCATCTCTGGAGAAAAGGAATGGGTGACATTTCGGGTTGAGACCCTTCTTCAGACTGAGAATCAAGGGAAAGAGAAATGGTAGACATTGAGGTAGAGAGATATAGAACTAATTAATGAAAGATATGCAAAAAAAGTAACGATAATAAAGAAAACAGGCCATTGTTGAACTTTGAACTTTGAACTTTGATTGTTGGCTGTGGTCTAGGTGAGAATGAGATACAGGCAATGACTCAACAAGACGGCTTTGAAGCTAGTCCTATGATTTTGGTAGGGGAGGGATGGGGTGAGAGGGGATTACTTGACGTTAGAGAAATCGATATTCATACTGTAGTCAGGGCAATACACATTCCATTTATGAAATGTCTTCCCATGCAAAATAAACAAATGCCTAAGCTCAGTTTGTGTGAGTTTTGAGTCAAAACTAAATTTCAATGCTGAAAATCTGAAATATGAAATATAATGCCTCCCAGAGACACCTTTGAAGTGCACACTTAGGGCCTGTCCCACGTTCCGATGTTACTCACGAATTCTCCCGAGTTTTCCCCTTGATTCAAACTCGGAGAATGTCCATAGCAAGTCCGTAGGAGTCCATAGCAAATCCGTAGATATATCGTAGCGGCTCGTTATGCCAGCCTTAGGTACTCGGGGCATCAGGTAAGTCGGGACGTTTTTTCCAGCAGGTCAAAAAAGTCCAGGAGTAAAAAGATAGTCGGGAGGAGGAGGAGTTCGTAGATCACAGAAATCTTGATTTTTTTTTTAAGGTTCGTTCAACTCGGCAGAGGACTCAGGAAACTGGGACAAGCCCTTAAGAGAGATGTTCAGTCCCTCCAGCCCTCTATCTTATTTTACAGCATTAACAGTCTTGTCCAATTTTTAGTTCAATTTCAAGATATGGCGCGGCAACAGGCCCTTCGGCCCACCGAGTTCGTGCCGACCAGCGATCCCACCAGCACTATCCTACACATGATGGTCAATTTACAAACAAAGCCAATTAACCTACAAACCTGCCGTCTTTGGAAACCGGGACATCCAGGGAAAACCCATGCGGTCACATGGAGAACGTATAGACTCTGTACAGACAGCGCCCGTAGTCAGGATCGAACCGGTGTCTCTGGCGCTGTAAGGCAGCAGCTCTGCCGCCGCGCCACCGTGCCACATCCGTGGAGGCAGAGGGATGGGGTTGGCCTTTCAGGTTGAGATCCCGAAGGATAGAGGCAGGAAACATGTTCCCGGTGTTAGGGGATTCCAGAACCAGGGGCCACAGTTTAAGAATAAGGAGTAAGCCATTTAGAACGGAGACGAGGAAACACTTTTTCTCACAGAGAGTGGTGAGTCTGTGGAATTCTCTGCCTCAGAGGGCGGTGGAGGCAGGTTCTCTGGATGCTTTCAAGAGGGAGCTTGATAGGGCTCTTAAAAATAGTGGAGTCAGGGGATATGGGGAGAAGGCAGGAACGGGGTACTGATTTGGGGATGATCAGCCATGATCACATTGAATGGCGGTGCTGGCTCGAAGGGCCAAATGGCCTACTCCTGCACCTACTGTCTAATGTCTATTGATTATTTTTTGGATCCATATGAAGGAAAAGGTCAGAGGGCCATCAGCCTACAAACTCGCACCAGAGCACCCGAGGCCACATGGTCACAGGAAGAAAGTGCAAACATCACACAGTCAGCACCTGAGGTCAGGATCGAACCAAGGTCTCTGGTGCCATGAGGCAGTAGGTCTACCAGCTGCGCCACTGTGCCACCCCATCCCCTTAGGTTTCCAGTATTGGCAGTATTTTGCTATTAGTAATGAAGTACAGTTTTCCCTTTTTGCATTATTTACCTGCTTCATCACCGCATCAAATGTTTCCGTCACTGCATCAGTGCGACCATAATCATTTTTAACAAAATTCATTAGCCAAGTATCAATGTAAGCCATGAAGATGTCAGCCTAGAAAACAGATAAAAATGATTCTCATCCGTAAAGTCAAAGCCGTATACATGATCACCACTTCCACTTCCACAGTATCTGCATTATAGAGATAATCACAACATTCATCTTGGTGAGCATTCACAAAAAGTGCGTTCCACGTGGTCAGGTCGGGGGGAAATCCCCCCCGCCACGGGTAACATGTAATCCCGTGCTACCTGCTCCATGGTCGGGTAGCCGAGACAGTCGCCTGAAAAATCACCTAAGTGGGACAGGCCATAAAGGAACGTATATTTAATTCTGATCCTGGACGTTGGTCCTAGCTAGACTCTCCCACTAGTGGAAATATCCTCTCCACATCCACTCTATCCAGGCCTTTCACTATTCGGTCAGTTTCAATGAGGTTCCCCTTCATCCTTCTAAACTCCAGCGGGTAGAGGCCCAGTGCCGTCAAACGCTCGTCATATGTTAACGCAATCATTCTTGGGATCACCTCCTCTGGATCCTCCCCAACAAACATTTTCTCATCAATGACAATGTATTTTATCCACTGTGTCACTTGGAGGATTGTATAGTTTAGTTTGGTTTAGTTTAGAGATACAGCTAGGAAACAGGCCCTTCGGCCCACCGCGTCCACGCCGACCAGCGATCCCCGCACATTAACGCTATCCTACACACACTAGGGACAATTTACAATTATACCAAGCCAATTAACCTGCAAACCTGCACGTCTTTGGAGTGTGGGAAGAAACCGAAGATCTCGGAGAAATCGGGGAGATTGTACAAACTCTGTACAGACAGCATCCGTAGTCAGGATCGAACCCTGGTCTCTGGCGCTGCAAGGCAGTGGCTCTACCGCTGTGCCACCGTGCCACCATTTGCTTCATCGTCGCTTGAATCTCTTCAATGGATTTCCTTTCAATGCTAATATCATGTTAATCTCAGAGAATCTTTCATTTCAAAGAAACTTACCAAACTAGAAAATGCCAGAATAACCACGCCAGCCACGAGCTGAGCGAGGAAGATCACCAGAATTAACAGGAAAAACTGTAAGGAAAAATAACAAAAATCAACAATTCTGTCTCTTTTTGTGGAGTTACCATGGGAATTCAATACCATGAAAAGTAATTTTGTTTATACATTTTGTACATAAACTACAAATTTTAGCTGCAGGTCAACTGAAGCATTAAATCATTAAATCTGTAACAAAGATAGCTAAGTATTATTTTGCAATGAGAGCTTTGCCAAGTGTGAGTCATAAGACTTTTTGAGATACAGTGAGAAAACAGGCCCTTTGGCCCACTGGGACAGCACCGACCAGCGATCACCTCGTACACCAGCTCTATCTCACACGCTAACAACAATATTCAATTTTGCCAATGCCATTTAACCTACAATCCAGTGCGTCTTTGGAGTGTGGGAGGAAACCGGAGCATCCGGAGAAAATCCACGCGGTTATGGGGAGAACGTGCAAACTCCGTACAGACAGCACCCGTAGTCAGGATCGAACTAGGGGCTCTGGGGCTGGAAGGCAGTAACTCTACCGCTGCGCCAACGTGATACCATCAGTTCCACAACAGATGACGATTCAGTGCGGTGCTTTCCAGTTTGTGCCATTAAGCTGGAACGGGTGCAGAGAAGACTTGTTGGCAGGTCTCGAGGGCCTGGGCTAAAGGGCAGGTTGGGACTTTATTGCTGGGAATGCAGGAGGATGAGGGGTGATCTTACAGAGGTGTATAAGGTGATGAGGGAGAATGCGTGGAGTCTTGAGTCTTGGAGACATGGGTTTAAAGTGAGAAGAGAAAGATTTAATAGGAACCCAAGTATTTAGAGCAGATGCCTCAGAGCGCTCGAGACCCAGGTTCGATCCTGACCTCAGGTGCTGTACGCGTGGAGTTTACTCGTCCTCCCTGTGACCACGTGGATTATCTCCTGGTGCTGCGGTTTCCCCCCCATGTCCCTAAGACGTGCGGTTTTGTCGGTCTCATGATTCCAGCATGTGATCTTTTTTAACTTTCTGGAAATTTCAACAAATTATTCTGCTTCTCTTATTGACACCTCCTCCTCCTCATAGCGTGTCTATGTTTAGTTTGTAAATGTTATGTGGTTATTGAGCAGAGTGATCTCATCTTGTGTATACAGGGTAGAAGCACCATCTGTTGGCGAGCTTTACTTCCAAACTATAATACAGTGCAAAACGGGTGGCAAGGTGGCGCAGCGGTAGAGTTGCTGCCCCACAGCGCCAGAAACCCCGGTTCAATCCTGACTGCGGGTGCTGTCTGTATGGAGTTTGTACGTTCTCCCTTCGACCGCCTAGGTTCTCTCCGGGTGCTCCAGTTTCCTCCCACACTCCAAAGGCGTGCAGCTTTGTAGATTAATTGGCTTCAGTAAAAATTGCAAATTGTCCGTAGTGTGTAGGATAGTGCTCGGGCAGTGTGGTCATGTTATTACATTGTTGTTTAAAGGGCCTGCCCCACTTGGGCGTCATTTGCATGTAATTTACGCGACATCATTTACGCGTCACGACGCGCACGTGATGCGTGCATGGTGCGCATTACGCACGCATGGTGCGTGGTGACGTAGGCAGTGATGCACGGTCGCGCGCTGCGCACCAGGATTTTGGGATGTACAAAATCTTTGCACGCCATCTGCGTGACACGCAAATGACACCTAAGTGGGACAGGCCCTTTAGAGTGTAAATGTAACTTGAACTTGAAATTGAACTTGAAACTTTAGGAATAATTGTTTAGATAATTGGGTGATTTTGTATTATGGGGGTGGGCTTGTTTGGTATTATTTTGTATTGTATATATTCTTGCAATAATAGATTACATTTAATTTTATTCATAAACAAAAGACAGCAGCCGAGGACAGGATCGAACCCGGGACTCTGGCGCTGTGAGGCAGCAGCTCTACCAGCTGCGACACCTACTTGAAACAAATGAGGAAAGATTGAAAAGACTAGGCTTGTATTCACTGGAGTTTAGAAGGATGAGGGGGCATCTTATAGAAACATATAAAATTATAAAAGGACTGGACAAGCTAGATGCAGGAAAAATGTTCCCAATGTTGGGCGAGTCCAGAACCAGGGGCCACAGTCTTAGAATAAAGGGGAGGCCATTTAAGACTGAGGTGAGAAAAAACATTTTCACCCAGAGAGTTGTGAATTTGTGGAATTCCCTGCCACAGTGGGCAGTGGAGGCCAAGTCACTGGATGGATTTAAGAGAGAGTTAGATAGAGCTCTTGGGGCTAGTGGAATCAAGGGATATAGGGAGAAAGCAGGCACGGGTTATTGATTGGGGACGATCAGCCATGATCACAATGAATGGTGGCGCTGGCTCGAAGAGCCGAATGTCCTCCTCCTGCACCTATTTTTGTAAACCTCAACCCAGCAGATTTGGTGCATCTTGGCTTAACTGGAAAGCGAGTGTGGTCATCACGTTGTATGCTGGACCAAAACACCAGGATGGAAAGAGAAGAAGGGTTTACTCACTATCATAAGCATGCACTTGTTTTCTTTCATCGCTCCGCAGCATCCCAGGAAGCCGATGAGCATCAGGAAGGCACCAAGAGCGATGCACAGGTACCCTACATTGGCCACCACGTTCAGGGATGCAGACACCTTCTGCAGCAGCTCAAGGAACTTTCCACCATCCACTTTAATCCAGATTCCAATTCCCAAGATCGAACCACCTCCAAGCTGGAAAAGAATCATAGAGTCATACAGTGTGGAAACAGGCCCTTCGGCCCAACTTGCCCACACCAAGCCAACATGTCCCATCTACACTCGACCCACCTGCCTGCATTTGGTCCATTTCCCTCTAATCTGTCCTATCCACGTACCTGGGTTATGGGAGGAGACCAGAGCGCCCGGAGTAAACCCACGTGGTCACAGGGAGAATGGGCAAACTCCACACACCCAGCAACTGGTGTATGGGTGGTTGTTGGTTGGCATGGACTTGGTGGGCTGAAGGGCCTGTTTCCACACTGTGTCTCTAAACTGAACTAATTTAATTAATCTCTTGTATTGGCCCATTTGCATCGCTCACAGTAAGTCTGGGCATCAAACCTGTTTCTGTACGAGTCTGTGGTGTTTCACAGGCTACAGTGTTAAAAACTTCCATTAAAATATAAATCAGTTTACTTACAAAGATGATGAAATTAAAGGCGAACAGTATTATCTTCAAACATTTGTAGACAGACATCTTTTTCTTCGAGTGTTGGCTTATCTGTAAAGTAAAATGTAAAGATCATATTAATCCACATCATTAAAAAAAACATAAGTCGTCCTTGAGAGCTAAGGAACTGCAGGTGCTGGTTTACAGAAAAAGACACAAAGTGCTGGAGTGTCTTTTTTTCTGAGGTGTTGCCTCCATCATTTTGTGTCTTTGTAAGTCATTCTTTACTCTTAAAGTAACACATGAAATCCCCCCAGATCTCTCCTTCTTAGACTTATTAGATGGCATTGGCGTCATTAGGGGGCTCATTAATGATGTACTCATGATGACCAGTTAACTGCCAAGTTCCACTTACAAACAGGACTGTAAGAGATAATTACACCATTCGCAGTAATTATAAACACGTCATTAACTAAGTCAGGGAGGGAAATGCAAACTTGGTGTTCCATTTAAATTAATCCATGCTTATTATCATCTTGAGTGGTTTAGAAGGAATATAGTCTGCTTGCCTTCATCGGTCGAGGCATAAGAGTCAGGAAATTGTGTTCTGACTGTATAAAACATTGGTTCAGCCACATTTGTAATATTGTGTGCTGGTCACCTCATTACTGGGAGAGCTAGATAGGGCTCTTAAAGATAGCGGAGTCATGGGATATGGGGAGAAGGCAGGAACGGGGTACTGATTGGGGTGATGATCACGTTGAATGGCGGTGCTGGCTCGAAGGGCTAAATGGCCTCCTCCTGCACCTATTGTCTATTGGAAGGATTTTGAGGTTTTGGAGAGGGTGCAGACAGGATGTTGTCTGGGTCAAAGAGTATTAGCTCTAAGGATGGTGGTGGGGGTATGGAATGAGCTGCCAGAGGAGATGGTTGAGGCAGGTACAAGAAGAACGTTTAATAGATGCTTGGACAGGGACACGGATAGAACTGATTTAGAAGGATATATGGACCAAAAGTGGTCAAATGGGTCCAGCTTACCAGGGAATCACCACGGCACAGCAGTAGAGTTGCTGCCTCACAGCGCCAGAGACCTGGGTTTGATCCTGACCTCAGGTGCTGTCTGTATGGTTTGTACGTTCTCCCTGTGACCACGTGGGTTTTCTCCAGGTACTCCGGTTTCCTCCCACACCACAAAGACGCCTTGGGTGTGCTAGTTAATAGTCTTCGGTAAAATGGTCAATGGTCCTTAGTGTGTAGGATAGTGCTAGTCCGGGAGGGTGTCACTGTTTGGCACAGACTCGATGGGCCGAAGGGTCTGTTTCTGTGCTGTATTTCTAAAGTCTAAAGTCTTAGAAGGGGCATGTTGGTCGGCATGGATGCATTGGGCCGAAGGGCCTGTTTCTGTTCTGTATCTCTAAAGTCTAAAATCTTAGAAGGGGCATGTTGGTTGGCATGGATGCATTGGGCCGAAGGGCCTGTTTGACGCTATGATAGGGTGGACACATGGAGAAGGGTCTCGACCCGAAACATCCCCCATTCCTTCTAACCAGAGATGCTGCTCGTCCCACTGAGTTACACCAACATTTTGTGCCTATCTTTGGACAAACGGATTATTTTCTCTGAAGAAGCATCAAAGGCTGAGGGGAGACCTGATAGAAATATCTAAAAGTATAGGAGGCATAGCCAGGGTAGGCAGTCAAATCTGAAGAAGGGTTTCGGTCCGAAGCGTTGCCTATTTCCTTCGCTCCATAGATGCTGCTGCACCCGCTGAATTTCTCCAGCATTTTTGTCTACCTTAAATACAACATACAGTTGTCCACAACCATGGCTGTGTGGCAAAGTACAGATATAATATCTAATGCTATGTATTATTTCACCGCCTACGCTACTGTTGTTGGCTGAATCATGGGTGGGTGTTGAGTCAGTGCACATGAGAGAGGTAGAACACCTGATTAAGTCTTGCAGGAACAACAATCTCTTGTTAAACATCAACAAAACGGAGGCACTAATCGTTGAGGGGCCAGGCGCCAGGTTCTTGGGTGGGTCGGCAGTGGACAGCATTAGCAGCTTTAAATTCCTGGGCATTAACATCTCACCAGCACCACCGTCACAGTGGCACAGCGGTAGAGTTGCTGTCTAATGCCCCTGTCCCACTTAGGAAATCTGAACGGAAACCTCTGGAGACTTTGTGCCCCGCCCAAGGTTTCCGTGCGGTTCCCGGAGGTTTTTGTCAGTCTCCCTACCTGCTTCCACTACCTGCAACCTCCGGCAACCACCTGCAACCTCCGGGAACCACACGGAATCCTTGGGTGGGGTGCAAAGTCTCCAGAGGTTTCCGTTCAGGTTTCCTAAGTGGGACAGGGGCATTACAAAATGCAGCACCGGAGACTGCTTGAATACAATGTATTAGCCACTATTGGGTTAGGGAAATGTCTGTTATGTATGGGGGTTAATCGATACCTGTAATTGGATTGCTCACCATGTGGTTCGACCCATCGAGGTCCGGGGACCTATAAAAGTCCGCTGTCACGAGGCCCTGCGTCGATCCTCTGGGAGAGGGCTTGGGACTGCGTGACTTTCTGGAGTGTCTCTGTCTGAGCGAGGCTTAGAGGGCTTGAACAGGCAGATACGGGGATCGAACCCGCGGTGGAATAGCTACAGTAGTTGGACTGTGACGCGCTTTTGTTCAAATAAAATTTTGTTGTTTCAAGTGCTTGGTTCAGTGTCTTTACTGAAACTAGACTGGGGGAAGATCCAAAAATAAGCAATTTACAACTTGATGGGCCGAATGGCCTAATCCTGCTCTTATGTCTATGTTCCTCTGAATAAAACAGGGAGGACATAGAGCTAGGGTCCAGAGGAAGAGATTCTGAGGGGGATTTTGATCACTAAGAGAGGGGGTTAGCACGTGGAATGGGCTGCTGCAGAGAGTGTGGAAGGCTGACACTGGCAGCATTTGAGAGCTGTCTAGATGAGCACTTGAGTTACTCAGACGTTGAAGTCTATAGGCCATGTGCTGGGAGATGGAATGAATACAGATGGGTGCCCCACCACACAGTGTGGGTAGGACTGGCCGTAGGGCCTGTTCACAAGCTGTATGACTCTATAACGCAATAAACAGAAAACACTGGCAACACTCTACATATTGGGCAGCATCTGCGGAAAGAGAAACGGTTAAGGTTTCACTACCTGATATTTATTTGCATTGCTGAATGAAAAGAATATTTGTCAGGACATCAGCGGTAGAGTTAAGGGCCTGTCCCACTTTCACGAGGTTATTCACAAATTCTCCTGAGTTTTCCCTTTGATTCAAGCTCGTGGAATGTTCATAACGAGTCCTTAGGAGGTCATGGGAGTTCGTAGATATATCGTAGCAGCTCGTTATGCCAGCCCAATAACGGCTCGTGGCATCAGGTAAGTCGGGACGTTTTTTCCAGCCCAATAAAAACTTTTTCCAGCCCAATACAACTTTTTACTTGTAAGGAGGGCATCGAAATAGTAGTGGGAATTCGTAGACATACTCGTAGGAGTTCGTGAACATAGTCGTGGAAGGTCGTAGGAGTTCGTAGATTACCATGATCTTGATTTAGGTCCTTTCAACTCGGCAGAGGTTTTGAATTAAGTCGTGAAAGTGGGACAGGCCCCTTTACTGCCTTACAGCGCCAGAGACCTGGGTTCGATCCTGACTACGGGTGCTTGTCTTCTACGGAGGTTGGACGTTCTCCTGGTGACCTGCGTGGGTTTTGCCCGAGATCTGAGGATTGTGGGTTCATTGGCTTGGTATAAGTGTAAATTGTCCCTAGCGTGTGTAGGATAGTGTTTAATGGCCCTGTCCCACTTAGGAAACCTGAACGGAAACCTCTGGAGACTTTGCGCCCCACCCAAGGTTTCCGTGCGCTTCCCGGAGGTTTTTGTCAGTCTCCCTACCTGCTTCCACTACCTGCAACCTCCGGCAACCACCTGCAACCTCCGGAAACCGCACGGAAACCTTGGGTGGGGCGCAAAGTCTCCAGAGGTTTCCATTCAGGTTGTGAATGGTAAGTGGGACAGGGGCATAACTGTGTGCGGGGATCGCTGGTCATTACAGACTCCGTGGGCCTAAGTGCCTATTTCCGCGCTGTTTCTCTAAATCTCAACCTGAAACTAAAACTTCTAATTCATACCTTGTAAAAAAACTTCACGTCCCTTTTAAATGGGAAAATTGCTTTGAATTTTAAATGCATCTTATTTGAATGCAGCTCCATAATATATCAACCTGCAGTATAATCGCAAGGGCAACTGGATCCAATTGAAATTGAACAAACAATGGTGTTATTTTAAATTATTTACATCCATGATGTTGATGAAGGATTAGATCCCAAAGGGTTTGATGCTTATCACATTTTACTGTAAGAAGTAGAACAGGCAAATTCTGTGGACGCTCTTTATTAACAACGCCCATTATTTCGAGAAAAAGAAGTCAATTAAATTAATAACTGATTTTTTCCAGTTCACAGTGAATTTTATGCACACATTCTCTTAAAACGACTGCATAAATTATGGTACACCAGGACACAGCTGTCTAATTACGCATTGTGCTTTGACATTAGGGATTTACTGGATAATTCACACTATGCGTTGTCACCAAGCTGTTATTCATTGAAAGGTTCTTCCCCTTGGTTCTGTGTGTCCTTCAAACCTACACCCAACTATTTTTAAATGGTAGCGACTGAGAGAGAATTATATTGGTCAAAAGGTGCTGGGGCCACTCAGCGGGTCAGGCAGCACGTCTGGAGAACATAGAAACATAGAAACATAGAAATTAGGTGCAGGAGTAGGCCATTCGGCCCTTCGAGCCTGCACCGCCATTCAATATGATCATGGCTGATCATCCAACTCAGTATCCCGTACCTGCCTTCTCTCCATACCCTCTGATCCCCTTAGCCACAAGGGCCACATCTAACTCCCTCTTAAATATAGCCAATGAACTGGCCTCGACTACCCTCTGTGGCAGAGAGTTCCAGAGATTCACCACTGTCTGTGTGAAAAAAGTTCTTCTCATCTCGGTTTTAAAGGATTTCCCCATTATCCTTAAGCTGTGACCCCTTGTCCTGGACTTCCCCAACATCGGGAGCAATCTTCCTGCATCTAGCCTGTCCAACCCCTTAAGAATTTTGTAAGTTTCTATAAGATCCCCTCTCAATCTCCTAAATTCTAGAGAGTATAAACCAAGTCTATCCAGTCTTTCTTCATAAGACAGTCCTGACATCCCAGGAATCAGTCTGGTGAACCTTCTCTGCACTCCCTCTATGGCAATAATGTCCTTCCTCAGATTTGGAGACCAAAACTGTACGCAATACTCCAGGTGTGGTCTCACCAAGACCCTGTACAACTGCAGTAGAACCTCCCTGCTCCTATACTCAAATCCTTTTGCTATGAAAGCTAACATTCCATTCGCTTTCTTCACTGCCTGCTGCACCTGCATGCCCACTTTCAATGACTGGTGTACCATGACACCCAGGTCTCGCTGCATCTCCCCTTTTCCTAGTCGGCCACCATTTAGATAATAGTCTGCTTTCCTGTTTTTGCCACCAAAATGGATAACCTCACATTTATCCACATTATACTGCATCTGCCAAACATTTGCCCACTCACCCAGCCTATCCAAGTCACATGAGGTGGGTGACGTTTTGTGTCGGGACTCTTCTACGGACCATATTCTCCAGAAATGCTGCCTGACCCGCTGAGTACTCCAGCACTTTGGGTTGGCAGGGTGGGGCAGCTGGTAGAGTTGCTGCCTCACAGCGTAAGAGACCCGGGTTCCATCCTGCCATTGGGTGCTGTCTGGACCGGAGTTTGTACGCTCTGCCTGTGACACGCGTGGGTTTTCTCCAGGTGCTCCGGTTTCCTCCCACACTCCAAAGACGTACAGGTTTGTAGGTTAATTGGTTTTGGTAAAAGCCAATTTTAAATGTGTCTACCGTGCAGTTTACACAAAAAACTCACAGTGACCTTAGGCTTTACTTTTGACTTCAGACTTTAGAGATACAGCATGGAAACAGGCCCTTCGCCCCATCAAGTCCATGCTGACCAGTGATCACCCATACACTAGCACTATCCTACACTGTCTACAATTTTTACTGAAGTCAATTAATCTACAAACCTGTACACCTTTGCAGTGTGGGAGGAAACCAGAGCAACTGGAGAAAACACAAGCAGGTCACAGGGAGAGTGTACAAACTCTGTTCAGACAGCGCCCGTTGTCAGGATCGAACCCGGGTCTCTGGCGAACATGAGATAAGTGACTGTGAGGCAACAACTCTACAAGCTGTGCCACCATGCCGCCCCTGAAGTGCTGGAGTAACTCAGAGGGTCAGGCAGCATTTCTGGAGAACATGATCCATGCAAGAGTCCCAACTCGAAACGCCACCTGTCCATGTTCTCCAGAAATGCTGCCTGACCCGCTGAGTTACTCCAGCACCTTGTGACTTATTTAATTCCCCCTCAGTTGCCACCATCTTGCTTCATACCTAACCAGCTGAGACTCTGATTTTATAGGTGGCAGGTATCCTCGTTAACTTGCTCCTACTTGCTTTTTTATTGCAGGTGAACTGACAAGGTGATTTAGAAGGCAAGACTAGGAAAATGTGGCATCGTTTCATTAGGCCCTTTTCACCGCAGTGGGACCCTTTGAAATCTCAATGCTTAATTATAGGGTCGACCTGCACCCAATAACGCTGCATATCTTCCAGGAGCTAGAAGTTAACATTTACATTTCCTCCCGCAATATCAACATAATTACAAATCAGAAAGGTCAACTTCCTTTCAAAGGAACCAGAGTGTGTTTGCTCCAATCATTCGGCGCTGCCACTTGGAGTAAAAAAATCTCAATTAACATTTAAATATAGAGACTGTCAAATTGGCTCAGGACTTAATGAAAGGTTAATCTTAGAGAGTCTAGGTAATCTTTATGCAGTATTCAGTAACTGAAACATTACATCCTAATGTTATAATTTATTTCCTACACCCATCAGGTTATTAAACTCGACAACCTCCAAATAGCCTCTGTACTACATAGGCTTGTGGGCATTGGTTTTATATTTTTGCACTATTATTGTATGTATGTATGTATGTATGTATGTATGTATGTATGTATGTATGTATGTATGTATGTATGTATGTATGTATGTATGTATGTATGTATGCATGCATGCATGTATGTATGTATGTATGTATGTATGTATGTATGTATGTATGCATGTATGTATGCCTGTATGCATGTATGTATGTATGTATGTATGTATGTATGTATGCCTGTATGTATGTATGTATGTATGTATGTATGTATGTATGTATGTATGTATGTATGTATGTATATATATATAGAGTCATAGAGTGATACAGTGTGCAAACCGGCTCTTCGCCCCAACTTGCCCACACCGGCCAACAATATCCCAGCTGCCTGCGTTTGGTCCATATCCCTCCAAAGCTGTCCTATCCATGTACCTGTCTAACTGTTTCTTATACGTTGGGATAGTCCCAGCCTCAACTACCTCCTCCGGCAGCTTGTTCCATACACCCATCACCCTTTGTGTGAAATATATATGGAAGAATATATGTTTATGCATAATGCTGTGAGTGTGTATATATATATTATGTGAATAGACACAAAATGCTGGAGTAAATGTCGAAGGGCCTTGACCCGAAACGTCACCATTCCTTCTCTCCAGAGATGCTGCCTGTCCCGCTGAGTTACTCCAGCATTTTGTGTTTACCTTCGATATAAACCAGCCTCTTCAGTTCTTTCCTACACATATACATTTGTGTTTATGTGTATTAGAATATATAAGTATATATATATATATATTGTGTGTGTGTGTATATATATACACACACACAAACACACACACACAAATATATATATATATATATATATACTTATATATTATATTTATATTCTCACACACACACACAAGTACACACACACATAAACACACATATATAAAAACTGATTTTTTAAAATTAACTATATTGTTTACAGATTATTATGTTTACATATTCCGTTGTGCTGCTGCAAGTAAGAATTTCATTGTTCTGTTTGGGACATATGACAATAAAACACTCTTGACTCTTAAAATGCCACTAATATTTCTCTTCACCTACTAAGAGGATGGCCCAGTGGCATAGCTGGTAGTTCCGCTGCCTCACAGCACCCAACACCCGGGTTTGATCCTGACCTCGGGTGCTGCCTGTGTGGAGTTTGCACGTTTTCCTTGTGCCTGCATAGATTTCCTCCGGGTGCTCCGGTTTCCTCCCACTTTCCAAAGACGTGCAGGTTTGTCGGTTAATTGCCCCTAGTGTGCGGGGAGCGGATGACAAAGTGGGAATAATATGGAACTATTGTGAAAGGGTGATCGATGGTCGGCGTTGAATCAGTGGGTCGAAGAGCCAATTTACATGCTGTATCTCTAAACTGAAAACTGCCTTGATTACTTTCACAAACAATTACGTTGGGAAGGGGAGAATTAGGGTTGAGAAGCCTTTATATAGTCCATGAAACCGCTGCTGATCTGAGGACCTGACATCATGCATAACATTTTCCCTAATAACATTAGTTAACACGTGTTGTCAAGCTGGAAAGGGTGCGGAGAAGATTTATGAGCATGTTGCCAGGACTCGAGGGCCTGAGATACAGAGGAAGGTTGAGCAGTTAGGAATAAAGGGCCTGTCCCACTTTCCCGAGTTACTCACGAATTCTCCCGAGCTTTCTCCTTGATTCAAACTCGGAGATGCCAGCCGTAAGGACTCAGGGTTATTTTGTTTACTCGTGGACATTTTGCAACATGCTGAAAAAAACGTCCCGACTTACCCGATGCCCCGAGTACCTACAGCTGGCATTACGAGCTGCTACGAAATATCTACGGACCTCTACGGACTCACTACGGCCTTGCTATGGACATTCTACGGACATGGTCTAGGCATAAGCTCAGGGGCGACTGCGCCTTTGCGGTTGCTGCTCCTAGACTGTGGAACAGCTTCCCTCTTCCTATCAGAACTGCCCCCTCCATCAACTCTTTTAAGTCGAGACTTAAAACTCATCTTTACTCTCAAGCCTTTCTTGACGTCCTCTGGGGGAGGGCTATATGTATGTATTTATGTATGTACTTAATCTATGAACCACTGTTGTATAACATTAGTACCTCCGCCAATGTAAAGTATTTTGGTCAACGAGAGTTATTTTTAAATATGCTATAGAAATAAAAGTGCCTTGACTTGATTCTCCGAGTTTGAATCAAGGGGAAAACTTGGGAGAATTCGTGAGAACTCAGGAAAGTGGGACAGGCCCTTTAGGAGTGTAGGATCTTATAGAATTGTACGGAATCATGAGAGGAATAGATCGGGTAAACGCACAGAGTCTTTTGCCCAGAGTAGGGGAAAATCAAGAAGCAGAGGATATAGGTTTAAGGTGAGGTGGGAAAGAGTTTTGTGTCTACCACTGAGTAACTCCATCTTCATTGTAATCTGGAATCTGCAGTTCCTTCCTACAGATTTGGGAGGCAATGGTTGAAAATGGATCTGCTCCATCTATAATTAATGTTTCCAAACCATCTTGGAAATCTGTTCGAATATAAAACCTGATTAAGTAGAATTAAATCTGCAATCTCAATAAATTGAAACATTGGAAATCTCAAGTATTGCAATTAATAAGAATGCATCTCGCAGGAATCTATTCAGCCCCCAAAAAATATTGCATCCTCGTGTTAAGGAGAAGAAAACTGTCACAAGCAGATTGCTTACCTGAAGGAATAAAATTGGCTAATCTCCGCAAATCCAAAGGTGAGCTGCTTTCCCCCCTCGGTTACAGACCAAGAATGGTGCCTCTATATTCAGTCTGACACCCGCTCTTCAAAAACAGGAGACGTGTTGGTTTGGATGCCGGAAGGAACGTTGCTTTTTGTACTCGTACAAATGCCCAAGTGTAATCTGTGATGTTTCACCTGATCTCATCCACTCTCACCCTCCATCCCATGGGGGAGAGCTTTGCTGGAGCTTTGCATGTTCACTTTGCATTAAGCTTTGCAATTCTTTTGTCCACCATCTAATGCACAAAGGATAAATTGTCATCCTCAACATTGAAGGCCTTGACAAAGCTATTTTTGAATTTGCAAAAATGATATTTTGCAAGATAACGTTTGCCCTGCTGCAAATGTTTGCTCCAGGAGGTGTTCACAGAACAAAGGCTGTGGTGGATGTGTTGCCTTGTTTGGTGATTGTTGTCCTGGTTCATTGCTTTATTGTTCTCATGTTTACCGAGGTGCAGTGAAAAACTTTGTTTTGCATGCTACCCAAACAGATCAGATAATACTGTACACAAATATAATCAAGCCAAACTCAAAGGCAATAGGTAGAGCAAAGGGAAAGATCCCGGGAGCGGAAGAGACTACAAAAAGTAGTAAACACTGCCCAGTCCATCATCGGCTCTGACCTCCCTACCATCGAGGGGATCTATCGCAGTCGCTGCCTCAAAAAGGCTGGCAGCATCATCAAGGATCCACACCACCAGTAAAAAAGGTTGTGAATTAGGTCGTGAAAGTGGAACAGGCCCTTTAGTGTGCGGGGATCGCTGGTCGGGGCGGGTTCGGTGGGCCGAAGGGCCTGTTTCACTAAACTAAATTAATAACGGAGTGGAAGAAGCTGTTCATAGAAACATAGAAAATAGGTGCAGGAGTAGGCCATTCGGCCCCTCTATGCCATTCAATGTGATCATGCTTGGGATTTTGCTTGGGAATGCAGGTTTGATGTTGAACCATTCTTGACAGAGACGACAATTCCTTAATACTTTGCTTGTATAAAAGAACATTAAAATAATGGGAACCGCTATTCACCAGATCGGGATCAGAGGAGGGAGAGAGAGAACTCCTTTGGCAAACGGGTGCTTGTGCCTTGTGCCAGCATCGAGCACCTTCACTCAAATATCCCAGAGGATGTCTTCAGACTTTTCAAATCACCAGAACAATTTGTCTTATTTATTAATGCAATCTATGTTGTCCAATAATTTAATCAAGAAAGCACTCCATTTGCTAACATCAACTTGCATTTGCGTCACAGATTTGGACTTGAACGTTATGATATTATGTCAAGTTGGAAAGGGTACAGAGAAGATTTACAAGGATGTTTCCAGGACTCAAGGGTGTGAGCTATAGGGAGAGGTTGAGTAGGCTGGGACTCTATTGTTTCGAGCGCAGGAGGATGAGGGGAGATCTTATAGAGGTGTATAAAATCATGAGGGGAACAGATCGGATAGATGCACAGAGTCTCTTGCCCAGAGTTGGTGAATCGAGGACCAGAGGACATAGGTTCAAGGTGAAGGGGAAAAGATTTAATAGGAATCTGAGGGGTAAC
This sequence comes from Amblyraja radiata, assembly GCF_010909765.2. NCBI lineage: Eukaryota > Metazoa > Chordata > Chondrichthyes > Rajiformes > Rajidae > Amblyraja > Amblyraja radiata. The sequence continues at coordinate 7,102,369 of NC_045990.1, forward strand.
TTTTTCGCACAAAGGGTGGTGCACACACATATACACACACACACACATAGATACACACACATAGACAATCACACATAGATACACACACACATACACACACATAGACAATCACACATAGATACACACACACACACACATAGACAATCACACATAGATACACACACACACACACACACATAGACAATCACACATAGATACACACACACACACAGACACACTCACACATACACATAGACACACACATGCACACACACACACATAGACACACACACACAGACACACACACACACACATAGACACACACACACACACACACACACACACACACACACACACACACACACACACACACACACACACATAGACACACACACACACACACATAGACAATCACACATAGATACACACACACACACACAGACACACACACACACAGACACACACACACATAGACACACACACACACACACATAGACAATCACACATAGATACACACACACACACAGACACACACACACACAGACACACACACACATAGACACACACACACACACATGGACACACACATATACACACACACACGCATAGATACACACACGCACACACACACACACACACAGACACACACACACACACACATACACATAGATACACACACACACACACACACACACAGAAACACACACACACACACACACACACATAGATACACACACACACACAGTGGGCCAAAGGGACTGTTTCCATGCTGTATCTCTAAACTAAACTAAACTTTAACTAAACTAGACTAAATTAATTCCTACAGCCCCTGTGAGAGGCAACAAAAGTTTGAAGCTCTATTCAAATAGTTTTTCCCTCATTCACCTTCGGATGACCATGTTCAGGGAAGTGGGATCATTGAGTGGCCATGACGAACACATTGTGACCGATTAGGATTACTTTATAAAGTACTGGCAGTTATTTAATCTCTGTACATTTGGATTACTGGAAGTAACTAAAAATCAGTCCCAGTGCCTTTCAGAAAACACATTGGAAAGAGTCCAGCTTGGATTTGGATCCGTAGTATAGTGTTAAGTAGCTGCATTTGCTTTGAAACAACCTCCAGGCTGTTACCAAAAATGTGCTGGGATGATGCTGAATGGTTTAATTTGTGTCCTGGCAAGATGTGGATGGGTTCAATCCGTTCACCACTTTGGCCAAACTTCTGTGTCCAGTCCATTTACATAGCCCTCAGCTTGCAAATAGCATCCAGAATTCCCCCACTCTAATTAATTTGTACCTACAGTGAATTCTTTACTTTAGACTTTAGAGCTATAGCCTAGAAACAGGCCCTTCGGCCCACTGAGTCCATGCCGACCAGTGGTCCACCACTAGCACAATCCTACACGCTAGGGACAATGTCTTTGGAGTGTGGGAGGAAACCAGAGCACCTGGAGAAAACCCACACAGGTCACAGGGAGAATGTACACACTTTATACAGACAGTACCCGTAGTCAGGATCGAACCTGGTTCTCTGGCGCTGTAAGGCAGCAACTCTACCACTGCACCATCTTGCCGCAAATGGAATTTATTGCATCAGATGGCTGTTGCAGCCAAGACATTGGGGATGAGCGGAGATTGATAGATTCTGGATGAGTGATGCTAATTCAAATGCTGGTTTACACTGAAGATAGACACAAAATGCTGGGGTAACTCAGCGGGTCAAGCAGCATCTTTGGAGAAAAGGAAAAGGTGATGTTTCGGGACGAGACCCTTCTTCAGACCTGAAGACCCGATCCGATCTTGACTCCGAAACGTCACCTATTCCTTTTCTCCAGAGATGCTGCCTGACCCGCTGAGTGGCTCGATCCTGGTCAGGTGGAACAGGAAAGAATAAATGTCATAAGCAATGTCTTTGAAAAATACAGTAGACATTTCTTTTTTAAATTTTAGATTTGGAGGAATAATTTAAAAAATCTCCAGAATTGAAGCTGGCATTGTGGCCAACAGACTCTTGCTGCCCCCTACTGACACAAACAGAGACTGAAGGATCTGCAGGATATCGACAGTCACAACATAATGTTTGCATTTCTACAGCATCCTTCACAAGTTCAGGATGTGTTGAAAGAATTTTCCAATTGTATCTTCAAGGAGTCAAAGGGTTCGTGAAAAAGAAAATTCTTAAGGGATTGGACAGGCTACATGCAGGGAAAAATGTTCCCCATGTTGGTGCCCAGAACCAGGGGTCACAGCGTAAGAATAAGGCCATAAGTCACAGGGGTCATAGTGGTGTAAGAATAAGGCCATTTAGGACTGAGATGAGGAAAAACGTTTTCACCCAGAGAGTTGTGAATGTGTGGAATTCTCTGCCACAGACGGCAGTGGAGTCCAGTTCACTGGATGTTTTCAAGAGAGAGTTAGATTTAGCTCTTAAGGCTAACGGAATCAAGGGATCTTAATTTCGTTCCAACCATTCGCCCGTTCCAAATGGATCCGCCTCGCCTCCATCAGCCTGTTATCGGCCACGCCTTGTCACGCCTCTCCTCATTTCCAGCTTTCCCCCCATCACCCTGACACAATCAGTCTAAAGAAGGGTCTCAACCCAAAACGTCGCCTGTCCATAGACTATCCATAGCCTTTGCATTCTCTCTCCATCCCAAATCTGAGGAAGGACATTATTGCCATAGAGGGAGTGCAGAGAAGGTTCACCAGACTGATTCCTGGGATGTCAGGACTGTCTTATGAAGAAAGACTGGATAGACTTGGTTTATACTCTCTAGAATTTAGGAGATTGAGAGGGGATCTTATAGAAACTTACAAAATTCTTAAGGGGTTGGACAGGCTAGATGCAGGAAGATTGCTCCCGATGTTGGGGAAGTCCAGGACAAGGGGTCACAGCTTAAGGATAAGGGGGAAATCCTTTAAAACCGAGATGAGAAGAACGTTTTTCACACAGAGAGTGGTGAATCTCTGGAACTCCCTGCCACAGAGGATAGTCGAGGCCAGTTCATTGGCTATATTTAAGAGGGAGTTAGATGTGGCCCTTGTGGCTAAGGGGATCAGAGGGTATGGAGAGAAGGCAGGTACGGGATACTGAGTTGGATGATCAGCCATGATCATATTGAATGGCGGTGCAGGCTCGAAGGGCCGAATGGCCTACTCCTGCACCTAATTTCTATGTTTCTGTCCCCTCCCCCTTCCCAATTCTCCCACCAGTCTTACTGTCCCCGCCTACATTCCATATCTGTCCCGCCCCTCCCCTCACATCAGAAGAAGGGTCTCGACCAGAAACGTCGCCCATTCCTTCTCTCCAGAGATGCTGCTTGACCCGCTGAGTTACTCCAGCCTTTTGTGTCCACCGTCGCCCATCCATGTTCTCCCCAGATGCTGCCTGACCCACCGAGTTACTCCAGCACTTTGTCTTTCGTGTGAGGGAGGGGGCGGGTCGTACAGGGAATTGAGCTCTGGGCAGTGGGATTACAACCCTGGAGATAGTATGAATCTGATGGGCCAAACCATCTGTATATAAGTACAACAGGGAAACTTGCTTTTTTAAATATCAATATTTATTTTTTAAGTCATTTTTTCTCGACATAAAACAGACAGAAATTGCTCAATACAAACAAGCAAAAGTCCCAACAATAAGTTGATGTCCAGGATAGAAATGCTCACATTGACAGCATGTGTTTCTATTCCATTTGAAGACTTCCTTCTCCCTAAATCTGGCATTAAATCAACAAAATCCTATCCCCGGCAATAGTACTCGTAGAATCTGGTTAAATAATTTGAAACTCTGTACAGACACATCCAAAGCGAATCAGCGCTCGGTATAGGATATGGAACGATCATGAGATTAGTTTGTGTGTGAAAAGGAACTGCAGGTGCTGGTTTATCCAAAGATAGACACAAAATGCAGGAGGAACTCAGCGGGACGGGCAGCATCTCTGGAGAGAAGAAATGGATGGCGTTTCGGGTCAAGACCCTTCTACAGTCTGAAGAGGGTCTCGACCCAAAGCGTCACCCATTCCTTCTATCCAGAGATGCTGCCTGTCCCGCTGAGTTACTCCAGCATTTTGGATTGGATTCAATTTATTGTCATTGTCTCATAAGAGACAATGAAATGGGTGTCTATCTGAAAGATTAGATTAGTTTAGCTTAGAGAGATAGAGCGGAAACAGGCCCTTCGGCCACCAAGCCCGCGCCGACCAACAATCACCCCGTACACTAGTTCTATCCTACATACAAGGGACAATTTACAGAGGCCAATTAAAGGGAAAAGATTGAATAGGAATCTGAGAGGTAACGTTTCCACACAAAGGGTGGTGGGTGTATGGAACGAGCTGCTGGAGAAGGTAGTTGAGGCAGGGACTATTGAAACATTGTAGAACCAGTTTGACAGGTACATGGATAGGACAGGTTTGGAGGGATATGGGCCAAACACAGGCAGGTAGGACTAGTGTAAATGAGGCACGTTGGCAGGTGTGGGCAAATATCCACTGACTTGGCTTCGATCTACAATCCCACGTCGTACATCGAGCATCGCTCTGTCACAAGCAGAGATCTCCCTCCAGGTTTGGGGCAACTGTGGTGGTCTATCCCTGCGCCAATCCAATCTTCCAGCTAAAACAGCGGTGAAAGTGGGCGATGGACAAACCAGCGCCCTTAACAGCCAGCAGTCTAAATATTGAATTGAAGTGAATACTTTATTGTCAGATGTGGCAAATCACAGTGAAATTCTTAGCTCGCAGACGCATGGTATGCAAACATTCGCCACATAAAGGGCGCTTAGAAAGTTATGCCACTGTCCCACTTAGGAATCCTGAACGGAAACCACTGGAGACTTTGCGCCCCACGCAAGGTTTCCGTGCGGCTCCCGGAGGTTGTAGGAGGTTGCCGGAGGTTTCAGGTAGTGGAAGCAGGTAGAGAGACTGACAAAAACCTCCGGGAACCGCACGGAAACCTTGGGTGGGGCGCAAAGTCTCCAGAGGTTTCCGTTCAGGTTTCCTAAGTGGGACAGGGGCATTAGTGAACGTTCCGAGTCAGACTAACATGGATGCTACTGTCACAAGGACCATCCCCACCCGTGTTACTATATATGGTTCAGTCCCCATTGCTTTCCAAGTTCTCAATTTCAAATTTTGGGAACTTTCCTGCCTCAAAATGGAAAGGTAAAAGAAATTAGGGCAGATATACCTCACTGCTATAGGGCAGAGCTTTGTCAGTCGTTTGGGTCTTCGTAAGTGATAGGAGCAGAATTAGGCCATTCAGCCCATCAAGTCTACTCTGCCATTCAATCATGGCCGATCTATCTCTCTCTCTCCTCACCCCATTCTCCTCATCACCCCTGACGCCTGCACCAATCAACGATCTATCTTATCTCAGCCTTCACTAGTGTGGCAATGCAGACTTCGCAATGGGTGGTTGGAGGTTTGCGTGGAGGAGTTCGCATGCTGGATGTTCATGGCTCCATGCATTGCAGCACCTCACCATCATGTGAGAATGAGTGGCCAAGTCCCTAATATAAATGAAATGCAAGTTTTAATCACGAGCTTTAAACGTGTTTTAGAGTCAGGTTTTAACCCCTGCCCCCCCCCCCCCTCCCCCTTCCCCTACCCTCCCCCCCCCCTCACCTTCCCCCCCAATATCCATCCATTCGTAACCCCGTTGCCATCTGTGGTGGGTGATTTGGGCCAGAGGCTAGGGGTGAAGCACCCTAACATGCACAGCTGCTTTCCTGGGGTCTGTTGTTCTCGGCGAGGGTGGTATTCTTGTTATTCAGCAAGGTGGGGTCAACGTCCAGGTTCTCGGACATCTTCACGCAGATGATGTCCACCAGCCGCTCAAAGACCTGCTTCACGTTGATGTTCTCCTTGGCACTCGTCTCGAAAAACCCAAAGCCTGCCAGCGAGAGAAGAAAGGGAGAGGGTCAACCGGGGACATGTGTAGGTGCGGGTTTAAATCGAAGATAGACACAAAATGCTGGAGTAACTCAGCGGGACAGGCAGCATCTCCGGAGAGAAGGAATGGGTGACGTTTCGGGTCACCCGAAACGTCACCCATTCCTTCTCTCTGGAGATGCTGCCTGTCCTGCTGAGTTAAGCCCCTGTCCCACTTAGGAAACCTGAACGGAAACCTCTGGAGACTTTGTGCCCCACTCAAGGTTTCCATGCGGTTCCCGGAGGTTTTTGTCAGTCTCCCTACCTGCTTCCACTACCTGCAACCTCCGGCAACCACCTACAACCTCCGGGAACCGCACGGAAACCTTGGGTGGGGCGCAAAGTCTCCAGAGGTTTCCGTTCAGGTTTCCGAAGTGGGACAGGGGCGTCACTCAGTAAAGGGCCGGTCCCACTATTTATGAGTTCACCCAAGAGCTCTCCCGAGTTTAAAATAAAATCAAACTCGTGGTAAGTACGTAGAATGTACGTCCCTAGTGTGTGTAGGATGGTCGGTGCGAACTCAGTGGGCCGAAGGGCCTGTTTCTGCGCCCTATATCTAATCTAAACTAGATTGAGTCTAAGTGAAGAAGGGTTTCGGCCCGAAACGTCGCCTATTTCCTTCGCTCCATAGATGCTGCTGCACCCGCTGAGTTTCCCCAGCAATTTTGTGTACCCTGAGTCTAGGCCCTGTCCTGTGCCCAGACTTACAATGGCGTAACTAACGGAACCACTGTCCCACCCCTCCAGTGACCCTTGGATTCTGACCTCCATTGCTGTCTTTGTGGAGTTTGCATGTTCACCCTGTGACCCTGGATGCCCTGGATTCCACCACGTCCAAAGACTATGAATGTCTGAAGAAGGGTCCCAACTCGAAACGTCACCTATTCTTTTTTTTCCAGAGATGCTACCTGACCCGCTGAGTTACATAGACATTGTGTTAATGTGCGGGGATCGCTGGTCGGTGCGGACTCTGTGGGCCGAAGAGCCTGTTTCCACGCTGTATCTCTAAACGGAACCGAAAGAGGTTTCTATGTACTGAATGCTCAAGAGTGCTTCACGTACCTAATTCATCAGCCAGTCGCTTTCCTTCTTCTGTGGGGATCACACGGTTGTCTTCCAAGTCAGATTTATTGCCAACTAGAATCACCTGGGTGTTATCCCATGAGTATGTTTTGATCTGTGTAGCCCTGTTGAACAAGAAGAGACCAGAACAATGAGACCATGGTCAAAGAACACCAAACAAAAGGCACAAAGTACTGGAGTAACTCAGCGGGTTAATCATCTCTTACACGCACTCATCTCCCTGCTACCTTCAGGTAGAAGGTACAGGAGCCTGAAGACTGCAACAACCAGGTTCAGGAATAGCTACTTCCCCACAGCCATCAGGCTATTAAACCTGGCTCGGACAAAACTCTGATTATTAATAACCATTTTCTGTCATTTGCACTTTATCAGTTTATTTATTCATGTGTGTATATATTTATATCATGGTATATGGACACACTTATCTGTTTTGTAGTAATATGCCTACTATGTTCTGTGTGCTGAAGCAAAGCAAGAATTTCATTGTCCTATACAGGGACACATGACAATAAACTCACTTGAACTTGAACTTGGGTTAGGCAGCATCTCTGGAGGACATGGATAGGCGGCAGGGTGGCACAGTATTTGTGTTTTCTATAAGACAACCAGTTTAGGGGCAGCACGGTGGCCCACGGTTGCTGCCTTACAGCACCAGAGACCCGGGTTCAATCTGGACTACGGGCGCTGTCTGTGCGGAGTTTGTACGTTCTCACAGTGACTGCGTGGGTTTCCTCCAGGTGTTCCAGTTTCCTTCCATACTCCAAAGACGTACAGGTTTGTAGGTTCATTGGCCTCTGTAAATCGTAAATTGTCTCCAGTGTGTAGGATAGTGCTAGTCTACGGGGTGATCGCTGGTCGGCACGGACTGGGTGGGCCGAAGGGCCTGTTACAGAGACAAATAAATAACTGATGGGTCTTTGTCCCAAACATTATGGAGGGCACTGTGACTATCTCTGCCTTAGAGATATCCATTGACTTCGACTCCACAGCCGTCTGTGGCAAAGAATTCCACAGATTCACCACCCTCTGACTAAAGAAATTCCTCCTCATCTCCTTCCTAAAGCAGTGTTGCCTTCAATCATTGGCACAGCTGGTAGAGCAACTGGAACAAGCACAGACTTGGAAATAGATGATGCAAGCAGCATCAAAGGTTTTTTTCCCTTTATTTGTTCACACCCAGTGGAGGGTGTTGGCCATTTATTGCCCATCCCCTGATGCCTGAAGGCTTAGTCAAGACGTTGGTGGATCTGGACTCACGTGGGCAAGTCTGACTCCGGTAGATGTTACTACAGGTGCTGTCTGTATGGAGTTTGCACGTTCTCCCCGTGACCGCGTGGGTTTTCACCGAGATTTTCAGTTTCCTCCCACACTTCAAAGACGTACATGTCTGCAGGCTTAGTGGCTTGGTATCATTGTAAATTGTCCCAAGCATGTGTTGGGTAGGGTCAATGTACAGGGATCACTGGTCGGCGCGGACTCGGTGGGCCGAAGGGCCTGTTTCCGCGCTGTATGTCCAAACTAAACTAAACTAAACCCAAAAATACAACAGCAAGCTAGTGAATACGAGCTGGGAGCAGTGACAAGGGCAAGATCAGACAGATCGCTCCAACACATGAACTAGTCTGAGTCATGGAGTCTGCACGCCAACACCTACAGAATCCTTTCTCCCACTGAAGTCACTGTAGGCAGTCATGGCAGACTTGGTGGGCTGAAGGGCCTGTTTATATGCTGCGTTTATACGATTCTCCAACTGGTAGGATAGTCGAGGACCAGAGGTAAGGAAGGCAAATTCAATGCTAGCATTTATATCAAGAGGACTGGAATACAAAAAACAGAGATGCAATGCTGAGGCTCTGATGATTCCACTGGTGGGAGAGTCTAGGACCAGAGGTCACAGCCTCAGAATTACAGGCCGCTCTTTTAGAAAGGATGTGAGGAGTAACCTCTTCAGTCAGAGGGTAGTTAATCTGTGGAACTCATTGCCACAGAGGCTGTGGAGGCCAAATCAGTGGATATTTTTAAGGCAGAGATGGACAAATTCTTGGTTAGAACAGGTGTCAAGGGTTATGGGGAGAAGGCAGGAGAATGGAATGAGGAGTCGGAGGTCAGCCATGCATAGAATGGCATAGAAGTTGCGATGGGCCGAATGGCCTAATTCTACTCCTATAACTTGTGAACATGTGTGAACATGTAGAATAAACCGCAGACGGTCAAGATGGCCAGAGGAATGGCGCGGGTTTGGCCTGCGTTTCGCCGGAGCGGGACACTTACCAGTCATGTACCGCACCAAAGGAGTCTTGGTTGGTGATGTCGTACATAAGTAGGAATCCCATGGCTCCGCGGTAGTAGGCCGTGGTGATGGTGCGGTAACGCTCCTGTCCTGCCGTGTCCTGAGGGAGAATAAATCCCGTCAAAGCCGTTCAATCACAACCAAACACAGCTCAGCCATGAACCTGCAATATCTTGTCCCCTCTCCCTTTCTTCCCAACCGCCATCAAGCAACTGAACCATCCTGACACCAACTAGAGAACGGTCCCGGCCTACACATCTGCCTCATCGGAGACCCTCGGACTATCTTTAATCACACTTTACCGGAAACCAAACGTTAAGGGGCTGTCCCACTGCGGCAACCTAATCCGCGAGTTCTCATACTCGCAGGATGGTCGACACGAGGTCGTAGGAGGTCTTTGTAACTCTCCTTCATGCTCGAGAGTGGTCTCCGCGTACTCGAGGCCTCAGCTAGGCCGCGGCGTATTTTTCAACATGCTGAAAAGTGCCCGCGAGTAAAAAAAGTCGCCATGGAAAAAAATCGATACTTTTTTTAAACGTAGGTTTAGTCGAAGTAGGTCATAGTAGGTCGGCATGTTAGTCGTAGGTAATCGAGGGCAGTCGAAGGTAGTTGTAGCTAGTGGAAGCTAGTCTTCAACATAGTTGAAGGAGGTTGAAGGAAGTCTTCAACATAGTTGAAAGAGGTCTTCAACATGACACTTTTTCAAACTTTCCTAAACTCTTCTAAACTCGCCAATTAGGTCGCCCAAGTGGGACAGCCCCTTTATTCCCTTTATCCTGTACCTGTGCACTGTGGACTGCTTGATGGTAATCTTGACTTGATTGTCATGTCTTTCCGCTGACTGGATAGCACCTTACAAAAAAGCTTTTCACTGTACCTCGGTACACATGACAATAAATTAAATAAAACTAAAGCTTCCACATCTTATGATTTTCGGTAACATCCCGAGTTGTTTTATATTCAGCACAATTACCGCTGGATGGCGATCGCGTTATTTTAAACCGTGCATAGAGTGTGGCCTGAAGCACGTCGGGACAGGCAACAGGATCTTTGCAGGTTCTCTGTGATGTATTAAACAGTTGAAATAACCTTGTTCCCCATCACACAAGGCATTGACTGCGATTCAGTACGATGCGACTTTAAGCCAGAGTCATTCCACACTCTGGAAACTGTGTCTCACAAATCTGTAGGAAGGAACTGCAGAGGCTGGTTTACAATGAAGTTCGACACAAAATGCTGGAGTAACTCAGCGGATCTGGCAGAATCTCTGGAGAAAAGGAATAGACGATGTTTTGGGTCGAGACCCTTCTTCAGACTGCAGCCTGAGTAAGGGTTCCAACCCGAAACGTCGCCTATTCCTTTTTTTAGTTTAGTTTAGAGATACAGCGTGGAAACAGACCCTTCGGCCCACCAAGTCCGCGATGTGTGATCCCCACAAATTAACCACCCTACACCCACTAGGGACAATTTTTTTACATTTATACCAAGCCAGTTAGTCTATAAACTTGTGTTCAAAAGGGAACTGCAGATCTATAGGTCTATAAACCTGTACGTCTTTGGAGCGTGGGAGGAAACTGAAGATCTTGGAGGAAACCCACGCAAGTCACGGGGAGAACGTACAAACACTGTACCCGTGGCCAGGATCGAACTCGGGTCTCTGGTGCTGTAAGGCATTAACTGTACCATGCGACATTGTGCGGTCATTCAGGGATGCTGCCTGACCTGCTGAGTTACTCCGGCATTTTGTGACTATCTTCCACACTCTCAAACCTCAAACGGAAAGAGAAAGAGTAGATGCACTTACCATGGAATATAATTAATCTGATCAAATCAGGTTCCAGCCTGCTTGCTCTCTGTAATCCATCATGTCAGATATATTTAATGCATCTGAGACAATCAGGGGAAGAGGCTGCACGATTCTCCAACTGGTAGGAGAGTCGAGGACCAGAGGTAAGGAAGGCAAATTCAATGCTAGCATTTATATCAAGAGGACTGGAATACAAAAAACAAAGATGCAATGCTGAGGCTCTGATGATTCCACTGGTGGGAGAGTCAAGGACCAGAGGTCATAGCCTCAGAATTACAAGGCGCCCTTTTAGAAAGGAGGTGAGGAGGAACTTCTTCAGTCCTAGGGTAGTTAAATCTGTGGAACTCATTGCCACAGAGGTCAAGTTAGTGGGTATTTTTAAGGTGGAGGTCGGCGCGGACCCAGTGGGTCGAAGGGCCTGTTTCCGCGCTGTATCTCTAAACTAAACTAAAATGATTCTCCCAGCTGATACAGTGTGGCAGAAACTGAATATCACAGACTCTGCAAATCACTCAACATCAGGCCTTTACTCAGAGTGCTTTAAAAAAAAATCTACTATAAAACCAACCCAGAATTAAATAAAACTCTCATTCTAATGGACTTCTCATCTCTGGGAAGTCACAGAGAGGCTTAGTAGCTACTTAAGTGTTTTAAAGAGCAGTTACTTCTATCTACTCGCCAAGCGTAGGAGTCAGGTATGAGCTAAATGGTTCATTTATCTAAATTCACACTGAGGTTCATTGGAGATTGCACAATGAAATTAATAATTACAGCAAGATAAGACAACTATTGTTCAAATCGGAATGCAGGAAGCAGTGCTGAGCAAGAATGTAACTCTGGTCTTCCCACAGATGCTGACTGAACTACTGAGCAATTTCTGTAGATAGAGACAAAACGCTGGAGTAACTCAGCAGGTCGGGCAGTAATCTGCGGAAAAGGAATAGGTGAGGCTTCGGGTGGAGACCCTTCTTCAGACCGAGAGTAAGGGAAACAAGAGATACTGAAGGGCCTGTCCCACTGTAGGAGGTAATTCAAGAGGTAATTTTCCCCCGATTCGAACTCGGAGAATGTCCGTAGCGGGTCCGTCGGAGTTCGTGGATGTCCCGTAGCGGCTCGAACGAGTAACGGTAGGTACTCGGGAAATCCGGTAAACTCGTGACGTTTTTTCAACGCTGTGAAAAATGTCCACGAGTGAAAAAATACTCGCGATGAAAAAAAATATTTTTTACTCGTACGAGCCGCTACGAGACATCCACGGACTCCTACGGACCCGCTATGGACATTCTCCGATGTTCGAATCACGGGAAAACTCGGGAGAACTCTTGAATTACCTCGTACAGTAGGACAGGCCCCTGACGGCAAATGAATGAACGATAAGCAAAAAGCTACGGTGATGAAATGGTCGGCACGGTAGGGCAGCGGTAGAGTTGCTGCCTTACAGCGATTGCAGCGCCTGAGACCCGAGTTCGATCCCGACTACGGGTGCTGTCTGTACGGTGTTTGTACGTTCTCCCCGTGACCTCTGAGATCTTTGGTTTCTTCCCACACTCCAGAGACGTACAGGTTTGGCTTGGTATACGTGTAAATTGTCCTTAACGTGTGTGGGATAGTGTTTAAAGTGCGGGGATCGCTAGTTGGTGGGGACTCGGTGGGCGGAAGGGGCCTGTTTCCGCGCTGTATCTCTAAACTAAACTAATGTGGCGGCTCCCAAGGGTCGTGCTATCATAACTGTCGAACCCCTCGGCACGGGAGTGGTTCAGTCCGGAGGCGGCCCTTAACCAGAGGGTTTAAAGGCAGGGGTTTGGCCATCTTTCTCTCGTTTGGACTTCCCTACAACTGGGAGGAACATAATTAAAGGTGCCTCTCAAAATACTCGACTCCTCTCTTCCTTTTTGAGACCCACGCACCACACTAAAAGCATTTCCCAAACCAAACCTCACCTAGCAACTAAACCCGTTTATCTCCATTCACGGCTTGCACATACCTGCGTGGGGCAAGAACTCGCATCGCAACTGAGCAGGTCAGCATTCCTTAAGAGATGATCATTCCCACTCCCAGGGAAGTCCCCGGATGTGTGGCCAGAGGGAGCTTCTGCCAGTGGAATGAAGTCACACCAACCCCAAGGGCGTGCATTGTCCCTGATCTGCTCCTAAATTATTTATCACTTTGGCCAGCACAGTGGTACAGCAGCCTCACAGCACCAGAGACCCAGGTTTGATCCTGACCTCGGGTGCTGTCTGTGTGTGTGTGTGTGTGTGTGGAGTTTGCACGTTCTCCCCGTGACCGCGTGGGTTTCCTCCGGGTGCTCCGGTTTCCTCCCACACCCCAAAGACGAGTGGGTTTGAAGGTTCTTCTTCTTGCGTATGACATACACAGCCTAAAGTTGCCGGACAATGTGTTCTATTTGATCTTATTTGGTTGTGCACGCTGGGTGGATTGCATTCGTCCAAACAGGGCGGTCCACGTGAAGGTTGCAATCTTCCCACCCCAGTTTGTAGGTTAATTGGCCCTCTGGAAATTGTAAGAAGTGGATGATAATGTGCGCTGTGAGCTAGCCTAGGTTTGTTGGGCCAAATGGTCTCTTTCTTTTTTTTTTTTTTTAATGGAACTGCAGATGCTGGTTTATACCCAAGAGGCATAAAATGCTAGAGTAACCTGCTGAGTTACTCCAGCATTTTGTGTCTATCTCTGAAATTTTTTATTTTTGGTTATATAGGTGTCTAGAGGAAATATAGATACAAAATGCTGCAGTTACTCAGCGGGACAGGCAGTATCTCCGGATAGTAGGAATGGGTGGCATTTCGGGTCGAGATGCTTCTTCAGTCTGAAGAAGGGTCACCCATTCCTTCTCTCCAGAAATGCTGCCTGCCCCGCCGAGTTACTCCAGCATGTCTTCATTTTAAACCAGCATCTGCACAGTTGCTTCCTACACGTTTCCTGCACTTGTTCACCATTAAGCACGTTATTATTATTTAAGAACTCGTCAGTGTCAGGTAATCCTTCAACCAGATCCTCAAAACAAAAATTAAACAAATTGAAACACCGGATTTTTTCCCTTTAAACTGCTACATATATTTGTTTAGTTATTAACCACATCGGTGAACCTGAAGTCTATACCGGACTCGGCCCCGAGACACCAGCATTGACCGCGCCACCAAGAACAAGGGGGGGGGGGGGACCTGGACCAGCGAGGACGTTCCCTCGGGCCGTGTGACGGAGAACAAAGGGGGATCTCGAGGGGGGGGGGGGGGGGGGGGGGGGAGTTGTTAGGAGAGTTGCCGAGGACAAGAGGGATTTTGAGGGGGGTGGGTAAACGGAGAAGGGACCAACAATATTTAGACGTGTTCAAGAAGGAACTGCAGATGCTGGAAAATCGAAGGTAGACAAAAGTGCTGGAGAAACTCAGCGGGTGCGGCAGCATCTATGGAGCGAAGGAAATGGGCAACGTTTCTTCAGACTATTTAAGGGTACTTTTGTAACTTTGTCGGCTCCTTGTGGCGACTTTGTGTACTGCGAGTGCAAAAAAAACCCAAAGAATCTCACTGTACCTTTGACGTTAAGATATCTATCTATCTATCCATCTATCTACCTACCACCCTCACCCAGGTACTAGTACGCCTGTGATGTCGTCCGTGAAGCCTCTTACAAAGACAATTGAACCACCCACCGCCTGATATGATGATAATAATAATAATGGATGGGATTTATATAGCGCCTTTCTAATACTCAAGGCGCTTTACATCACATTATTCATTCACTCCTCAGTCACACTCGGTGGTGGTAAGCTACTTCTGTAGCCACAGCTGCCCTGGGGCAGACTGACGGAAGCATGGCTGCCAATCTGCGCCTACGGCCCCTCCGACCACCACCAATCACTCACACACATTCACACACAGGCAAAGGTGGGTGAAGTGTCTTGCCCAAGGACACAACGACAGTATGCACTCCAAGCGGGATTCGAACCGGCTACCTTCCAGTTGCCAGCCGAACACTTAGCCCATTGTGCCATCTGTCGTCCCAATGATGTCACCCACCCCCTCCAGCAGAGGGCCTGTACCGTACTCATTTAGTTTGTTCAAGAAGGAACTGCAGATGCTGGAAAATCGAAGGGAGACAAAAATGCTGGAGAAACTCAGCGGGTGCGGCAGCATCTATGGAGCGAAGGAAATAGGCAACGTTTCGGGACGAAACGTTGCCTATTTCCTTCGCTCCATAGATGCTGACTCACCCACTGAGTTTCTCCAGCACTTTTGTCTACACCCATACTCATTTAGGACGGGTTTGTCCACCTAACCTTAAGTACAAAGGCTGTATTAAATACTGATTGCAGGTTTCCATTATATAGGCCACATTTTTATCCCTCCTTAATTATATCCTTCACGGTTTAGTCATGATTTTTTAAAGCACTGCATCGCCCGATTATACATTGGACGTTTTAGTTATATGCTTAGTTAGTTGCATGATTTATTATACTTAAGGAGGAGCATGTAGGTCGTTGAGTACTAGTTGACCTGAACCATGTCATGTCACACAATCTCACACCAGGGACATCAACAACTACATTAAATCTCAGGGAAAATAACCCCTGTGTTAAAAGAAGCGTTTCTCTATTTTCCTCGATTTCTTTTACGCATTTACAAGCATTTTTAACTCTCCTTTCCCTTCCCACACCGATCTTCCTGCCCTCGGCCTCCTCCATTGCCTCCAGAGTGAGGTCTAATGTAAAGAGACTTTGCGCCCCACCCAAGGTTTCCGTGCGGTTCCCGGAGGTTTTTGTCAGTCTCCCTACCTGCTTCCACCTCCTGCAACCTCCGGCAACCACCTGCAACCTCCGGGACAGAACAGACAGTACCTGTAGTCTGTAGCGAACCCTGCGCTGTAAGTGCAGTAAGGCAGCAACTCTACCGCTGCCCCACTGTGACCGCCTTCTGTCTCCTTTTCATCTCTGGCCTTTGTCCACCATTTGTCAATCAAACCCCGCTCATCTGTATCCACCTATCACTTGCCATGCTTTGTCCCTTTCAGCTCTGCCCCCCCCCCCCCCACTACTAAAGAAAGCTCCCGACCCAAAACTACTTATCCATGTTCTCCAGAGATGCTGCCTGACTCGCTGAGTTATTCCAATACTTTGTGTTTTTCTTTTGTTTAAAATTGACTTTGCCTGTTGTAACTGTCTGACAATGTCACCCTTGTATAAGGTGAAAATTGCCCTATCGGCCACCCTGCTGTGTCCAACATTTGCTGGGTGCACTAACTTTGCATTCAGGAAAACATCTTGGCCTCGGTGCATTAAAAATAAAAGGAAGTAAACTTATTGCATCATGGTTCTATATTCACAAATTGATAAGAACAATTGCAAGCCATGAATCTAAAGTGCAGGTGTCACTGTAATCTACCTTTTATTGATTAGGTTAGTGGCGTTTAGAGATAGCACCGATATGAAGTGTAAAGATGTTCAAGAAGGAACTGCAGATGTTGGAAGATCGAAGGTACACAAAATTGCTGGAGAAACTCAGCGGGTGCAGCAGCATCTATGGAGCGAAGGAAATAGGCGACGTTTCGGGCCGAAACCCTTCTTCAGACTGATGGGGGGTGGGGGGGGGAGAAGGAAGGAAAAGGGGAGGAGGAGGAGCCCGAGGGCGGGCGGATGGGAGGGTGGGAGGAGACAGCTAGAGGGTTGAGGAAGGGGAGGAGACAGCAAGGACTAGCAAAATTGGGAGAATTCAATGTTAATGCCATCCGGACGCAAGGTCCCCAGACGGAATATGAGGTGCTGTTCCTCCAATTTCCGCTGTTGCTCACTCTGGCAATGGAGGAGACCCAGGACAGAGAGGTCGGATTGGGAATGGGAGGGGGAGTTGAAGTGCTGAGCCACCGGGAGGTCAGGTAGGTTATTGCGGACTGAGCGGGGTGTTCGGCGAAACGATCGCCCAACCTCCGTTAGTCTCCCCGATGTAAATCAGCTGACATCTAGAGCAGCGGATGCAGTAGATGAGGTTGGAGGAGATACAGGTGAACCTTTGTCGAAGTGTAAAGATGTCTGATCTTTAATTTAGTATTATTTAGAGATACAGCGCAGAAACAGACCTTGCGGCCCACCGAGTCCGCGCCGACCAGCGATCCCCGCACATTAATGCCCCTGTCCCACTTAGGAAACCTGAACGGAAACCTCTGGAGACTTTGCGCCCCACCCAATGGTTTCCGTGCGGTTCCCGGAGGTTTTTGTCAGTCTCCCTACCTGCTTCCACTACCTGCAACCTCCGGCAACCACCTGCAACCTCCGGGAACCGCACAGTAACCTTGGGTGGGGCGCAAAGTCTCCAGAGGTTTCCGTTCAGGTTTCCTAAGTGGGACAGGGGTATAACACTACCCTACACACACTAGGGACAATTTTTCATCTATACGAGGCCAATTGACCTACAAGTCTGTACATCTTTGGAATGTGGGAGGAAACCGAAGATCTCGGAGAAAACCCACACATGTCACGGGGAGAACGTATGTACAATCAAGATCAAACGCGCGCATAATCAGGATCAAACGCGGGTCTCTGGTGCTTTAAGGCATTTGGCCTACCGCTATGCCACCATGTATAGATACATGATGAGGGAATAACATTTAGTGTAAGATGAAACCAGTAGACAAAGGGCGTTACAATGCCTGCTATCAGGGAGATCCTAACAAGACTGACTGGTTAGTGGGACTGGCAAAGCAACTCTTCCTGCTGATTCCAACTTCCGCCTGCCAAGGGCAGGGCAGACAGCCTGAGTCCAGACATCGCTGATCATTATGTCCCTGCTGCATCAGCCTGGACTAATATAACAGCCACCTCTTGCCAAAACCATTAGCTTATTGCAAAGCTCGCTTGCCAACCGTGGCACAGCGCCACTGCAGAAGCATCATCTCTGCAGCAAGACTGAACCAGGAGAATGGAACAGCCTCATTCAATTTAGTGGAGGCCAATTCACTGGATGTTTTCAAGAGAGAGTTATGCCCCTGTCCCACTTAGGAAACCTGAACGGAAACCTCTGGAGACTTTGCGCCCCACCCAAGGTTTCCGTGCGGTTCCCGGAGGTTGCAGGTGGTTGCCAGAGATTGCAGGTAGTGGAAGCAGGTAGGGAGACTGACAAAAACCTCCGGGAACCGCACGGAAACCTTGGGTGGGGCGCAAAGTCTCCAGATGTTTCCGTTCAGGTTTCCTAAGTGGGACAGGGGCATAAGATACCGCTCTTAGGGCTAACGGAACCAAGGGATATGGGGAGAAAGCAGGAACGGGGTACTGATTCTGGATGATCAGCCATAATCATATGGAAAGGCGGTGCTGGCTCGAAGGACCGAATGGCCTACTCCTCACCAATTTTCTATGTTTCTATGTTTAATTTAATCGATCGCCTTGCCCCGGATCTATTTCCATTTTCACTTCCACCAAAGAAAGAGGCCATTTGACCCATCAGATTTCTGCTAGCTTTGGCGGTCATGGTGGCGCAGCGGTAGAGTTGCTGCCTTACAGCGAATGCAGCGCCGGAGACCCGGGTTCGATCCCGACTACGGGCGCTGCCTGTACGGAGTTTGTACGTTCTCCCCGTGACCTGCGTGGGTTTTCTCCGAGATCTTCGGTTTCCTCCCACACTCCAAAGAACTACATGTTTGTAGGTTAATTGGCTTGGTAAATGTAAAAATTGTCCGGAGTGGGATAATGGTAATGTGTGGGGATCGCTGGTCGGCGCGGACCCGGTGGGCCAAAGGGTCTGTTTCCGCACTGCGTCTCTATACATAGCAATCCACTGTTCACCTAATTCTCCATGTCACCTCTTCTCCTCCTCACATTCCCATCAATTCTACCGTACAGCTGCCCAAGGGGTAATTTACAGATGAAACTTGCATGAATCCCATGGTGGTTCAGCGGTAGAGTTGCTGCCTCACGGCGCCAGAGACCTGGGTTCGATCCTGACTCTGGGTGCTGTTTTGTGGAGTTTGCACGTTCTTCCTTTTCAAAATCAATAACCCCACTCTCACCATCGACGGCACCACTGTCTCCCCATCTCCCCAGGCCCGCAACCTTGGCGTGATCTTTGATTCCACCCTCTCCCTTGAGCCTCACATCCGCCATGTCATTAAAACCTCCTTCTTTCATCTCCGCAACATCGCCAAACTCAGACCCTCTCTCACACCTCCCGCTGCTGAAAGACTCATCCATGCCTTCATCTCCTCCCGACTGGACTATTGCAACTCACTTCTCCTTGGCATCAGCTCCACCTACATCAACCGACTCCAACTGGTCCAGAACGCAGCCGCCCGACTCATCACCCACACCAAATCCTGGCATCACATCACTCCAGTCCTCAAACAACTTCACTGGCTTCCCATCTCCCACCGGATCACCTACAAAATCCTGATCCTCACCTACAAAGCCCTCCACCATCTGCCCCCCCCATATCTCACTGACCTCCTCTCCCCCTACCAACCCTCACGGTCCCTCAGATCCACATCAGCCGGTCTCCTCTCCATCCACAAGTCCAACCTCCGCAGTTTTGGGGACAGAGCCTTCTCCAGGGCAGCTCCCAGGCTCTGGAACTCCCTCCCCCAACAGATCCGCAATTCCGTGTCCCTCACCATCTTCCAGTCCCGCCTCAAGACCCATCTCTTCACCTCTGCCTATCCTTAGCCCCACGTCCCCCTCCCTTTTCATCTGTGCTTGAATTGCCTCATACTGTGTTTTGTATTGAATTCTGTCTTTACTTTGTGTACTAGTCATGTCTCTACTATTTATTTCATTCCCCTTACATGTTTTTCCTCTACATGCTCAATTTTTGTAAGGTGTCCTTGAGACTCTTGAAAGGCGCCCATAAATAAAATTTATTATTATTATTATTATTACCTGTGACTGCATTGGTTTTCTCCGGGTGCTCCTGTTTCCTCCCACATCCCAAAGAAATGCAGGTTTGTAGGTTAATTGGCTTCAGTGTGTAGTTTGTAACTAGTGTATAGGTGATCTCTGGTCGGTGTGGACTCGGTGTGTCGAAGGGTCTGTATCTCTAAATTAAACTTAGTGTCGTTTATTCTCACGTGTACCGAGGCACAGTGAAAAGCTTAAAAGCTGAACTAAACTTAGGGATGTGGGAGCAAACTATAACGACTACCCGCTCACGGGGAGAACGTGCAAACTCCACACAGACAGCACCGGACGTCAGGATCGAACCCAGGTCTGTGGCGCAGTGAAGCAGCAGCTCTTAGCAATGAGCTCTTAACAAGGCAGCAGGTTCAAGGTGAAGGGGGAAAGATTTAATAGGAATCTGAGGGGTAACTTTTTCACACAAAGGGTGGTGGCTGCATAGAACGAGCTGCCAGAGGAGGTAGTTGAGCCTGGGACTATCCCAACGTTCAAGAAGCAATTAGACAGGTACATGGATAGGACAGGTTTGGAGGGATATTGGCCAAATGCAGGCAGGTGGGACTAGTGTGGCTGGGACATGTTGGCCAGTGTTGGCAAGTTGGCCGTTTCCTTACTGTATCACTCTACGACTCCATGTTCAGGGGTAACTCTATTCTTTAGCATTTTGGCAACAGTGTGTGGCGAGCTTCCTTCATTCCGAGCTTCTCATTGTCATGTGGAGGAGGGAAGGTTCGGCAAAAGCTAGACATCGTTCAGCTTCTTGAGATTTCTCCATGTTTTGGTTGGGTTATCATCAATCCAGGTAGCACAGTCCATAAGGGAGCAGAATTAGGCCATTCGGCCCATCAAGTCCACCCCGCCATTCAATCATGGCTGATCGATCTCTCCCTCCAAACCCCATTCTCCTGCCTTCTCCCCGTAACCCGAGACCCGTACTGATCATGTGCATGGCCAGTTCCTTCCGCAACACCTCCTCCCTCGCTAGCTAAGATGCAGCTTAGCTTGTGTGTGTGCACACAGGTGAATCATCCCGGATCCACACACACATATCCACGCACCCAGGGCTGACTACACACTGTTTACTTTGTGGGAGGATCAGCGATGCTGCCTCCATCTTACTGGCTTGCACCAGCCCTGTCACCATGCAAGGTGCTCCGAATGCTGCTCGCAGCCACCTGCTCGCAATGCCTGGCCTCGTAGCAACCGCAACACAACATTCATTGGGAAAGGAATGCAGTGGAGGAGCTAGAGCAGGAAGTAGGGATCAGATGGCACTCTCCCTGTAAACACACACCCTGGCCTGGGACAAACCAACACCACTACTAGAGAACAGTAACACTGGGGCACTGAGCTGTGCCCGCGTGTCTCTGTGTCTGTGTGTCTGTCTCTGTGTGTGTCTGTTTCTGTGTGTGTCGTTGTCTGTGTGTGTGTGTCTCTGTGTCTCTGTGTGTCTGTCTCTGTGTGTGTGTGGTTCTGTGTGTCTGTGGTTCTGTGTGTGTGTGTTTGTGTGTGTGTCGTTGTCTGTGTGTGTGTGTGTCTGTGTCTCTGTGTGTCGGTCTCTGTGTGTGTCTGTGTCTCTGTGTGTCTGTGGTTCTGTGGTTCTGTGTGTATGTGTCTCTGTGTCTCTGTGAGTCTGCCTCTGTGTGTCTGTGTCTCTGCCTCTGTGTCTGCATATATGTCTCTCTATCTCTGCCTCTGTGTGTGTCTCTGCCTGTCTGCCTCTTTGCATAGCTGTTTCTGTGTGTGCATGTGTGTGCACGTGTTTCACCATCTGTGTGTATTTTTCTGCATGTGCGAGTCTCTTTCTACATCTATCTGTTGCCATGTGTGTGTGTGTGTGTGTATGTGTGTGTGTGTGTGTGTGTGTGTGTGTGTGTGTGTGTGTGTGTGTCTGCATCTGTGTGTGTGTTTCAGTATCAGTGTGTTCCTTGTGTCTCCATTATCATACAATGCAGACTAATGCCTCCAGGCCTCCCTCCACAAGCGATACTGAGGGATCGCTGAGCCGTTGGAAGAAGGATAAGATGTTGAAGGAGGCTCCCATCCATTTCACATTTCCACTCCCTCTCACCCTCTATCCCACTCTCCTGCCACCCACCTATCTTTAGCTTCCACTCTCAATGGTGAAAGGTTTCATTGCCATCACTTTCGAACGATTTCCGCTTCTTAGTTTAGAGATACAGCGCAGAAACAGGCCCTTCGGCCCACCGAGTCTGTGCCAACCAGCGATCCCCGCACACTAATGCTACCCGAGGCACAGGTGACAATTTACAATCTTCACCAAAGCTAATTAACCTACAAACCTGCACGCCTTTGGAGTGTGGGAGGACACAGGAGATCCCGGAGAAAACCCGGGCAGGTCACGGGGAGAACGTACAAACTCCATGCAGACAGCACTTGTAGTCGGGATTGAACCCGGGTCTCTGGCGCTGTGAGGCAGCAACTCTACCGCTGCTCCACCGTGCCGCCCAACGCCCAACGAAACGCGGGAGGAAAGGGTTTGAGGAGCACGTACGTACCCATATCTGAAGCTTCACCCTCTTCTCGTTCCGGTAGACGGTCTTCACCTTGAAGTCGATGCCCACGGTGCTGACGAAGGCAGACGTGAAGGAGTCATCAGCGTAGCGGAAGAGAAACGAGGTCTTGCCTACACTGCTGTTGCCGATGATGAGCAACTTAAACATGTAGTCGAAGTTCTGGTCCGCAGCATCTTTCGGCGCTGGCTTGGTGTCATTTGCAGAGGCCATCTGCTGGGGGGAAAGGGTCTAGATGTCAATGTTCACACCCACACCATGCAGGAGGCTGCCTGACCCCCAGCTTCATCCCAACAGCTTTTGCTGTTATATCACAGTATTTTGCTAATATCAAATTCCTTTTAATTTAATTTTGATTTCAAGCTTTCGTGCACCTAGTTGGGTCTTATGTCTGAAGAAGACCCAACTAGGTCCATAGATGCTGCCTCACCCGCTGAGTTTCTCCAGCATTTTTGTCTACCTTTGTGTCTTATGACTGTTGGCAGACCAATTTCCCTCCGGGGATGAATAAAGTTCTATCGGATCGTATATTAGGTTACCACCCTCTGAAAAGGATGCAAATTGCTGGAGTAATGGGGCTGTCCCACTGTACGAGTTCATTCAAGAGTTCTCCCGAGTTCCCCCTGATTCGAACTCGGAGATTTACGGTAATAGCCGCTCGTAGGTACTCGGGGCTCTCGTGGACATTTTTCAACATGTTGAAAAATCTTCACGAGTCTTCCCGAGCTTACCGCATTTCCCGAGTACCTGCCGTTAGCGTTACGAGCCGCTAAGAGACGTCCAAGCTCCGACGTACCCGCTACGTACATTCCACGTGCTTCCACGAGTTAGATTTGTTTTTAAACTCGGGAGAGCTCTTGAATGAACTCATACAGTGGGACAGGGCCATAACTCAGCATTCAAAGAAGTTCAATAAAGAATTTGGTGTCTATCTTCGGATAAAACCAGCATCTGCAGTTCCTTCCTACGCAGTATTTACCTTTGATGAAATTTTCCCTGAGGAATTTTTGTTAGTGTAAGAGTTACTCCAGCACTTTGTATCCTTGTGTTTAGAAACAAGTAACTGCAGATGCTAGTTCACAAAACAAGACACAAAGTGCTGGAGTAACCCTCATACTAACAAGAATTCCACAGGCAGAATTTCATCAAAGGGCTGGCAAAATACTGTGTAGGAAGGAACTGCAGATGCTGGTTTAATCCGAAGATTGACACAAAAAGCTGGAGTAACTCAGCGGGTCAGTCAGCATCCCTGGGGAAAAGGAATAGGTGAGGTTTCAGGTCTGAAGAAGGGTCTCGATATAACGGCAAAATACTATGCTGGTTATTAAGGAATTACTGAACTGAGTTTGGCTTACCACAGAACATTACGAAATGATATCACTAGAGCACAGATAACACTAGCACTTGTTGTATAAGACGTTGCTGAAGCCACATTTAGAGTATTGTGTTCTGTTCTGGGCACCGTGTTATGGGAAAGATGTTGCCAAGCTGGAGAGAGTACAGAGAAGATTTATGAGGATGTTGCCAGGACTAGAGGGTCTGAGCTATAGGCAGAGGTTGAGTAGGCTGGGACTCTAATCCTTGAAGCACAGGAGGATGAGGGGTGATCTTATAAGATCACGAGATGGATGCACAGAATCTCTTGCCCAGAGAAGGTGATTTGAGGACAAGAAGACATAGGTTTAAGGTGAAGGGGAAAAGATTTAATAGGAATCTCAGGGGTAAACTTTTCACACAAAGGATGGTGGGTGCATGGAGCAAACTGCCAGAGGAGGTAGTTGAGGCTGGGACTATCCCAATGTTTAAGAAACAGTTAGACAGGTACAGTGGCTTGCAAAAGTATTCATACCCCTTGAACTTTTCCACATTTTGTCACGTTACAACCACAAACGTAAATGTATTATATTGGGATTTTATGTGATAGACCAACACAAAGTGGTGCATAATTGTGAAGTGGAAGGAAAATGATACATGGTTTTCAAAATTTTTTACAAATAAAAAACTGAAAAGTGTGGCATGCAAAAGTATTCAGCCCCCTTTACTGTGATACTCTAAATAAAACCCAGTGCAACCAATTGTCTTCAGAAGTCACCTAATTAGTAAATAGAGTCCACTTGTGTGTAATCTAATCTCAGTATAAATACAGCTGTTCTGTGAAGGCCTCAGAGGTTTGTTAGAGAACATTAGTGAACAAACAGCATCATGAAGCCCAAGGAACACAACACACCAGACAGGTCAGGGATAACGTTGTGGAGAAGTTTAAAGCAGGGTTAGGTTATAAAAAAATATCCCAAGCTTTGAACATCTCACGGAGCACTGTTCAATCCATCATCCGAAAATGGAAAGAGTATGGCACAACTGCAAACCTACCAAGACATGGCCGTCCACCTAAACTGACAGGCCAGGCAAGGAGAGCATTGATCAGAGAAGCAGCCAAGAGGCCCATGGTAACTCTGGAGGAGCTGCAGAGATCCACAGCTCAGGTGGGAGAATCTGTCCAGAGGACAACTATTAGTCGTGCACTCCACAAATCGGGCCTTTATGGAAGAGTGGCAAGAAGAAAGCCATTGTTGAAAAAAAGCCATAAGAAGTCCCGTTTGCAGTTTGCCACAAGCCATGTGGGGGACACAGCAAACATGTGGAGGAAGGTGCTCTGGTCAGATGAGACCAAAATTGAAGTTTTTGGCCTAAATGCAAAATGCTATGTGTGGCGGAAAACTAACACTGCACATCACCCTGAACACACCATCCCCACTGTGAAACATGGTGGTGGCAGCATCATGCTATGGGGATGCTTTTCTTCAGCAGGGACAGGGAAGCTGGTCAGAGTTGATGGGAAGATGGATGGAGCCAAATACAGGGCAATCTTGGAAGAAAACCTGTTAGAGTCTGCAAAAGACTTGAGACTGGGGCGGAGGTTCACCTTCCAGCAGGACAACGACTCTAAACATACAGCCAGAGCTACAATGGAATGGTTTAGATCAAAGCATATTCATGTGTTAGAATGGCCCAGTCAAAGTCCAGACCTAAATCCAATTGAGAATCTCTGGCAAGACTTGAAAATTGCTGTTCACAGACGCTCTCCATCCAATCTGACTGAGCTTGAGCTATTTTGCAAAGAAGAATGGGCAAACATTTCAGTCTCTAGATGTGCAAAGCTGGTAGAGACATACCCCAAAAGACTTGCAGCTGTAATTGCAGCGAAAGGTGGTTCTACAAAGTATTGAGTCAGGGGGGCTGAATACTTTTGCACTCCACACTTTTCAGTTTTTTATTTGTAAAACAATTTGAAAACCATGTATCATTATCCTTCCACTTCACAATTATGCACCACTTTGTGTTGGTCTATCACATAAAATCCCAATCAAATACATTTACGTTTGTGGTTGTAACGTGACAAAATGTGGAAAAGTTCAAGGGGTATGAAAACTTTTGCAAGCCACTGTATATGGATGGGACAGGTTTGGAGGGATATGGACCAAATGCTGGCAGGTTGGACTAGTGTAGCTGGTACATGTTGGCCGGTGTGGGCAAGCTGGGCCTGTTTTCGCACTGTATCACTCTATGACTATGGCACTGGAGACGGTGCAGAGGGTTTCACGAGGAATTTGCTTGGGATGGGGAATTATATTAAGGAGGAGAGTAGAGTCTGCGGTGGTTCTGTTGGGAACAAAATGAAGGGAAATTTAATGAAAATTCATAACATCATGAAAAGCAGAGATAGCCTTAACAGATGTTGAGTCAACATTGTTCCAGTTTATTTTCGTCACGTGTACCGAGAAACTTTATTTTGCTTATTATCTTGGCAAATCATACCATTCATAAGTATGACACAGTTTTTCCAAAGAAAAAATGTAATGCAGAATAGGGCAATATGACGTCACAGAGGTAGAGTTGCTGCTTTGTTGCGTCAGAGACCCGGGTTCGATCCTGACTGTCCGGAGTTTGTACTTTGTGACCTGCATGGGTTTTCTCCGGGATCTCCGGCTTCCTCCCACATTCCAAAGACGTGCAGGTTTGTAGCCTTTCTGGAAATTGCCCCCTAGTGTGTGGGATAGTGCTAGTGTACGGGGACTCGGGAGTGGCTGGTGCAGGACTCCCAAAAATATAATTTGCAAGTCGGATCTGCAGTAAGGAAGGCAAATTCAATGCTAGCATTTATATCAAGAGGACTGGAATACAAAAACAGAGATGCAATGCTGAGGCTCTGATGATTCCACTGTGGGTGAGTCAAGGACCAGAGGTCATAGCCTCAGAATTAAAGGGTGTTCTTTTAGAAAAGAGGTGAGGAGCAACTTCTTCAGTCAGAGGGTAGTTAATCTGTGGAACTCATTGCCACAGAGGGCTGTGGAGGCCACACACACACACATACACAGCAGCCGTGCTCAGGATCGAACCGGGGTCTCTGGCACTGTGAGGCAGCTGCTCTACCCGCTGTGGCACAGTTTAACGGTCTGCAGTATGTCAGGCCATCTGCCAGCTGGCTCGCTTCACCATCTGCAGTCTGGAAAAAGCCTGATTCAAGCAGAAAACCATTTTTATCCCCGATAGTTATTTTCTTGGCAACACCCTGCTACATCAGTGCAGCGCCAGACAGTTTATTTCACTGAAAGACCAACTTCCACCTCCTGATGTCAACACTGTCATGGACATCCCACCTGCATCGACAAGGGGTAAACGCACAGTAAAAGATGGAAACATTCCCAAAGCGTCATTAGGAAGACTGACACTACAACGGGACCCAGGTTCGATCCTGACCTCGGGTGCTGCCTGTGTGGAGTTTCATGCTCTCCCTGTGTCCACGTAGGTTTGGTCCGGGCGCTCCTGTTTCCTCCCACATCCCAAAGACGTGCGGGTTTGCAGGTTAATTGGCTTCTGCAAATTACCGCCTAACATTGGAAGTGGATGAGAAAGGGGGATAACATGGGACTAGTGCGAATCGATGGTCGGCATAGACTAGATGGGCCGAAGAGCCTGTTCCCATGATGTAATATCTAAACTGCATCATGCATTTAGGATTATGGGAACATCAATCCATTATTGGGGCATAATGTTCTCGACAGATGTTTCAACAGGGTCTCAGTAAATCGCCACGTCCCAAAGGCAGTGGGATTCAAGGCAGCGCAGTGACTGTGGGTTTGCTCCGGTTGCCTCCCACATCCCAAAGACGTGCGGGTTTGTAGGTTAATTGGCCCTCTGTAAATTGCCAATTAACAGTAAGAAGCCAGTCACGGGTAGAACATACAGACTCCGCACAGACAGCACCCATAGTCAGGGTGGGCATGTTGGGCTGAAGGGCCTGTTTCCACACCATATGACTCTATGGGAAGAGGCCTAGTTAAATTATCCAAAGCCTGGCAGGAACTCTTCATCCAGCCCTCCAGGTGTGACTGTGTAGATGGGGCATGTTGGTCGGCATGGGCAAGTTGGGCTGAAGGGCCTGTTTCCACGCACTATGACTATGACTATCACCCACACCAAATCCTGGCATCACATCACTCCAGCCCTCAATAAACTTCACTGGCTTCCCATCTCCCACCGGATCACCTACAAAATCCTGGTCCTCACCTACAAAGCCCTCCACCATCTGGCCCCCCCATATCTCACTGACCTCCTCTCCCCCTACCAACCCTCATGGTCCCTCAGATCCACATCAGCCGGTCTCCTCTCCATCCACAAGTCCAACCTCCGCAGTTTTGGGGACAGAGCCTTCTCCAGGGCAGCTCCCAGGCTCTGGAACTCCCTCCCCCAACTGATCCGCAATTCCGTGTCCCTCACCATCTTCCAGTCCCGCCTCAAGACCCATCTCTTCACCTCTGCCTATCCTTAGCCCCACGTCCCCGTCCCTTTTCATCTGTGCATTAATTGCCTCATATTGTGTTTTGTATTGAATTCTGTCTTTACTTTGTGTACTAGTCATGTCTCTACTATTTATTTCATTCCCCTTACATGTTTTTCCTCTACATGCTCAATTTTTGTAAGGTGTCCTTGAGACTCTTGAAAGGCGCCCATAAATAAAATGTATTATTATTATTATTATGATTCTAAAGTGGCAGAGCATTATGGAGATGAAGTTTATTGCACTAAGGAGGTGCTGTGTTTGCGCTGCCTATGTGGCGTTTGCACTGTTCGCTGCATTTTGTTTACTCTCAGTCCCATCAACAGAGAGAGTCATTGGCCAAGTCACGTTACCACAAGGTGGGGAACAAAAGGAGCTCCACATCTTTCTTTCTGATGCAAGAGCCATCTGATCGGGAAGCCTGAACAATGTCTGACACACCCTCACAAACTGCATGGAGAATTCAGTCCGCCCATTTAAAACACATTTGGACAAGGTACGTGGATAGTGAAGGTTTAGTGGGATTTTTAGTTTAGTTTAGTTCTGGTCAGATAGTCGGCGACGAAACCGTCTCCCCCACCTGGTTTGCCAGGTGAGGAGGGGGCTGTGGACCTCCAGCAGGACCAAAAACAAGAGCTGTCAGAGGGCAGATAAGCTTCTAGCGAGCCAACAGCCATCCACACTTCAGTAGAAGTTGCGATCAATAGTCAATAGGTGCAGAAGTAGGCCATTCGGCCCTTCGAGCCTTCACCACCATTCAATGTGATCATGGCTGATCATCCCCAATCAGTACCCCGTTCCTGCCTTCTCCCCATATTCCCTGACTCCGCTATCTTTAAGAGCCCCATCTAGCTCTCTCTTGAAAGTATCCAGAGAACCGGCCTCCACCGCCCTCTGAGGCAGAGAATTCCACAGACTCACCACTCTCTGTGAGAAAAAGTGTTTCCTCGTCTCCGTTCTAAATGGCTTACCCCTTATTCTTAAACTGTGGCCCCTGGTTCTGGACTCCCCCAACATTGGGAACATGTTTCCTGCCTCTAGCGTGTCCAAACCCTTAACAATCTTATATGTTTCAATAAGATATCCTCTCATCCTTCTAAACTCCAGAGTGTACAAGCCCAGCCGCTCCATTCTCTCAGATCACTGCCGTACATAGCATTGTAAGGCACCGTGCCTGTTGATGTTCTCAACAATGATGATGTCTAGTTTAGTTTTGTTGGTCACGTTTACACCAAGGTACAGTTAAAAGCTTCTGTTGCGTCCCAACCAGTCAACGGAGACCATACATTATTACAATCGAGCCATTTACAGTGTACAGATACATGATAAGGGAATAACATTTAGTGCAAGGTAAAGCCAGCAAAGTCCGATCAAAGATAGTCCTACGGTCACCAAGATGGTAGTTGAGGACTACTGTAGTTTAGTGGGATGTTTAGTTTAGTTTAGTTTAGTTCTGGTTGGAGAACTACGAGGAATATGTAAAAGAATATGTGATTCTGTTCCATTCTATTTGTAGTTTGTTTGGTTGTTTGTTTGTCTTTTTGCACAAAGTCCGCGAGCATTGCCACTTTTCATTTCACTGCACATCTCGTATGTGTATGTGACGAGTAAACTTGACTTGACTTGACTTGACTCTCTAGTTGTGGTAGGGTGATTCAGTTGCCTGATAACAGCTGGGAAGAAACTGTCTCTGAAACAGGACGTGTGCGTTTTCACATTCCAGATTAGTTTAGAAATACAGCATGGAAACAGGTCCTTCAGCCCACCGAGTCCACGCCGACCATCGATCCCCCCCGAGATAAAAGTTCTGACCGTCTACTAACCTATCCATGCCTCTCAGAAGTCCAGATGCTTCTATCAGGTCTCCACTCAACCGCCAATGCTTCAGAGGATACAATCCACATTTGACCAATATCTCTTTATCGCTAATAACTCTAATCCAGGCAACATTCTGATAACCCTCCGCTACACTCTTTCTCATACCTCTACATCCTTCCTGTAATGGGTCTCGTACTCAGTGCCCTGACCGATGAAGGCAAGCATACCCAGTGCCTTCTTTCCCACACTATCTACTTGTGTTGACACGTTCAGGAAGACCTACAGCAAACTCGCCAAAGCCCCCACATCTCTCCGTTGGACAGTTCAGCTTAGCGGTAAAGTTGCCGACCTACAGCACCAGAGACCTCGGTCCGAACCTGACCACGGGTGCTGTCTGTACGGAGTTTGTACCTTCTCCCTGTGACCACGGGTGCTCCGGTTTCCGCCCACACTCCAAAGACGTGCAGGTTTGTAGGTTGATTGGCTTTGCTCAAGGTTGCAATTGTCCCTAGTGTGTGTAGCATAGCACTAGTGTGCGGGTATCGCTGGTCGGCGAGGTCTCTGAGTCCGAAGGGTAAGTTTCCGTGCTGTATCTGCAAACTAAACTAACCGAAACTAAACTTCCAACCCTGACTAGTCAAGTCAAGTCAATTTTATTTCTATAGCACATTTAAAAACAACTCGTTGACCAAAGTGCTACATACAGTGGTACATAGATCTAACAATACATACATAAATACATACATACAGCGCTTCCTCAGAGGACCTCAAGAAACGCTTGTGAGTAGAAATAGGTTTTAAGTCTAGACGGAGAGGGCAGTTCTGATGAGAAGAGGGATGCTGTTCCACAGTCTAGGTGCGGTAACCGCAAAAGTGCGGTCGCCCCAGAGCTTATGCCTGGACCGCGGGATGGTCAGTAATCCCTCAACTCAATCATCCTCCTTGTTCCGCTGCTAACACATTTGCAATAAAGAAATGTGCAAAATAAGAAACAAAGCCTAATAAAAATAAAAGCTGTTCCGTGTCGCTTCCTGTGGGGTTAGTTTGCGTCAGTGCCCCATGGAGCTGGCCAACTTGTCGACCAAGAACATTTCTCGCTAGTTTGTGTGTGGGTGACTCTGCTTCCTGGCATAATTCACAGGGAGAATTAGCGACAAAACAATGTTGGTTACAGCAGTTGCCTGCTGCTCACCCACACACACACAACAGGCAAGATCAATGACCAGCATTTAAGCTGAGAGTTACAGCACTATTCAGCATGGAAACGGCCTCCCCCCCCTCCTGCCCAACTTGTCCAAGCCAACCTAGTCGACATTCTGGGCTAATCCCATTTGCCTGCATTTGGCCCATAGCTCTATGCCCACAGGTATAGAAATATGAAGATGCACACCTCCAGATTCAGGGACAGTTTCTTCCTAGCTGTTATTAGGCAACTGAACCATCCCACCAACCAGTTAACCCACACCGGCAGTGTTTTAGGACGGCATGTTTTAGACCCACCAGGTCCGCACCGACCAGTGATCCCCGCGCATTAACACCATCCCACACACTAGGGACAATTTACAATTTCACCAAGCCAATTAACCTGCAAACCTGTACGTCTTTGGAGTGGGGGTGGAAACTGGAGATCTCGGAGAAAACCCATGCAGATCACAGGGAGAACGTACAAACTCCGTACAGACAGCACCCGTAGTCGGGATCGAACCCGGGTCTCGGGGCGCTGTAAGAACTGTAAGGCAGCAACTGGGTGGAGGGAGACGGGTGGACAATAAAAGGGAGAACTAAGAAGAACCAGGGGGGGGGGTCTAACCTTCCGTGCCCTCTAGATTGGCGCCCTCTAGAGGCACCCACGGGGAAGAAGGGTTGAAGAGGGCCATGACGGTTCACGGGATTACTAAAATGGAGGAGAGGGCTACAACGGGCCTATGTGGCTAAGACTATAAAATGGCCCCAAAATGGCACCTCTTGTATAGGGTGGTTGCACGAAAGGTCACTGGGTCATAGGGCTCGACGCACGGAGCCGCTAAATCCAACTGGAAGACATCCGTCACTTCCGGTATATGTTATTAATGCTAGAAACGCGTACTTTCCTACCTGTTTAAAAACGGCCAAAATGTTGAATTTTTGCGCTGAAAAAAATTGTGGGAGTCGGGGTAAGTGTGAGAGACACGTACCCAACTTCAGAATTCCAAACGTGAAGTGAAATGAAGGTATAGAGAAGCGAGAACTGAAGGGACTACAGCAGCTAAAGTGCTTGGTAAACATTGAAAATATTGGGAATTATCGCGTTTGCTCACTGCATTTCATCAAGTAAGGCATTATTTGTGTTTTTTCTTGATTCCTTTGGTATCTAAAAATTCTCAGGTGATAAATCTGGCTGTAAATTTTTCTTCAGATGCGTTTTCATTTTGTATGTAAAAACCCACGAGAACCATGGGCGATTTAAAAAAATTACAGCCAGATTTATCACTTCTGAAACTTTTTAGATGCCAAAGGAATCAAGAAAAAACACAAATAATGCCTTAGTTGATGAAATGCAGTGAGCAAACGGCCAATGTTCGCCAAGCACTCTGGCTGTTGTTGTCCCTTCAGCTCTCGCTTCTATCTACCGTCATTTCTCCTCACATTTGGAATTCTGAAGTAGGCTAAATGTCTCACACGCTTATCCCGATTTCCATAATTATTTACAGCGCAAAAATTGACAATTTCAGCGGGTTTTAACGGGCCCGCTACGCTGGAAACAATGGTAAGTGTCTGCCTGCAGTTCATCGCGTGTAATCCATTTGGAGTAGCCTAGCAACAGTACGAGTCATGGGTCGTGACCTGACTGCCGTGAAACCTCCCTATACTGACCCAGCGGGTCGTTCTGTACATTCTCTACCAAACTGGCTAAGCTGTATGTAAAAAAATATATTTTATTGTACCTTGGTACACGTGATAATAAAGAAACCATTGAACCATTATCTACGACATTTTCTATATGCTGAGGCAATTATTAGATACAAAAGGGAATTGTAGAAATTCTTGAAGACGGAGGTACTGTGGAAATTGGAAATGGGGTTTACAGGATAACAGGAGTCTGAAGAAGGGTTTCGGCCCGAAACGTTGCCTATTTCCTTCGCTCCATAGATGCTGCTGCACCCGCTGAGTTTCTCCAACTTTTTTTGTGTACCTTTTACAGGATAACAAGCAGGTTTACAAATAGAGTGTGCTTCCATTGTAATGTAAAGTTGTGCACATATTGGGAACAGCAGTTAGTGCAACGATGTTACTGTAGAGAGAGCTACGGTTGGGGCAAGTTAAGACAGACATGGTAGACGAAATGGCCTGCAGAAATAACCTGACTTCATCAAGAAAATGTTGTTAGTCGTATCCCTGGATCAAGTCCCAAGTCATACAGACTTACAATGGTGCAGCTAGGAATTAGCATAGTTTAAAGATACAGCGAGGAACAGGCCCTTCGGCCCACCGAGACCGTGTCATAGAAACGTAGAAAATAGGTGCAGGAGTAGGCCATTCGGCCCTTCGAGCCTGCACCGCCATTCAATATGATCATGGCTGATCATCCAACTCAGTATCCTGTACCTGCCTTCTCTCCATACCCCCTGATCCCTTTAGCCACAAGGGCCACATCTAGCCCCCCCCCCCCCCACCCCCCATCAGTCTGAAGAAGGGTTTCGGCCCGAAACGTCGCCTATTTCCTTCGCTCTATAGATGCTGCTGCACCCGCTGAGTTTCCCCAGCAATTTTGTGTACCAGGGCCTCATCTAACTCCCTTTTATTTTTAATTTAAAAAAAAATGTTGCTGTGAGTTCAGCTTTTAATAATAAAAAGGCAGGAGTCATTACAAACAGCACTGTATATTAGGAAAACTAATTACATGTTGGCTTTGTCAGATTCATCGTCTTCCTCAAGAGATTCTTTGGCATATTTTTCTGCTTTCTCTTTGACATCTTTAGGTACAAGTACATGTTTGGCATTTGTAATTTCTCCACCAGTGTCGATCAGCGATCTCCGCTCACTAACACTAGGGACAATTTACAATCTACCAAAGCCAACTAACCTGCAAACCTGCACGTCTTTGGAGTGTGGGAGGAAACCGGAGATCCCGGAGAAAACCCTCGCAGGTCACGGGGAGAACGTACAAACACAGTACAGACAGCAGCCGTGGTCAGAATCAAACGGGTCTCTGGCGCTGTAAGGCAGCAACTCTACATTGCGTCATGTAGTATGATATGTATATGATTGTGGTATGATATATCATTTGAGTGGATAACACACAAAACAAAGTTACTCCTCCTACATAAGTGAAAAAGCCCCCTCACCCAGGATCCCATCTCACTTGATGGGCTGATGGGTCTTTTTCTGCACTGTGCAAATTCTCCGACTCCAATAAAGATGTCATAAGGTCATAAGGAACAGGAGTAGAATTAGGCCATTCGGCCCATCAAGTCTACTACGCCATTCAATCATATCTCCCTCCGAACCCCATGCTCCTGCCGTCTCCCCATAACCTCTGACACCCTGCAGGGCCCTGCAAAGACTGAAGCTGGGATATTGTTGGCAGATCCAGGCTTCCTAACCACAATAGAAGGAGTGTAGCAGAGATCCACCGGGTTAATTCATAGGGTGGGGACGGGTTATTTTACATTATAAATATTCTCCTTGGAGTTTAAACTAATGAGAGGTGATCGCATCAATGTGTTGAAAAATGCTTGGAGGGTTTGACACAGAAGGGACTCAATCCCATGACAAATATTTGGTTTGTCAACCAAATGCTGGTTAACACAAATGCAGATGCTGGTTTGCAACAAAAAAAAGTACAAAGTGCTGGAGTAACTCAGCGGGTCAGGCAGCACCTCTGGAGAACATGGATAGGTGACGTTTCACAGAGTGCTGGAGAAACTCAGCGGGTCAGGCAGCATCTGTGGAGAACATGGATAGGTGACGTTTCACAGAGTGCTGGAGTAACTCAGCGGGTCAGGCAGCATCTGTGGAGAACATGGATAGGTGACGTTTCAGGTCAGGACCCTCATGACCTGATTCATCATTTGGCTTATTCATTCCTGAGATGAGAAGAGATTTCTTCACAGGGATTGCTAACAGAATCAAGGGATATGGTTCGAAAGTAGGAATGGGGTACTGATTCTGGATGATAAGCCATGATCATATTATATGGTGTTGGTGTTGCTGGCTCGAAGGGCCAAATAATGAATATGTTTATTGGCCAAGTATGTACACATACAAGGTCTTGTCCATGGATTGTCACCTTGTCGTGGTGGAGAAGCTTGTGTGGACCTGAGATCCTGAGAGCGATGCCATCTGGAGCTATGCTCCTGGTAGGGCCACCCATGGCGGTAAGGTCGAGGGGGAGGTCTCTGACAAAGAGCAATCCAACCAACACCTCAACGGTGGAACAGGCGGAGGACGATGGCTGACCTTAGTGGAGCGTCACAACGGCTGGGAAGGCTGCAGCAGAAAAGGGTCTCCGGTCATCTTGGACTCCATGCCACTGGATCCTGACCCAGATCTGTCAAGGACCGTGGGGTGGCTGTCTGTGCACCAGTCTCCCCACGTTAAACAAAGTCACGCACAGGCATCCTCCATGAGAGGACAGTCATACACGTTTCGAGTGACCACCGATGATGATGACACATGCAAGGAATGTCTTACATACACAGCCACATACAATGTCCTATACTCCTGCACCTATTTTCTATGCTTCCATGAGAGTGGCAAGTGTTGGCATTCTCTAAAGAGGGGAGCGGAGGCTTAAATTATTGAGGACATCCTCAGATATAAAGGGAGAAGGAGTTAGTACAGGAAATTGTCATTGGGTAGAAGACCAACAATGAACCGCTTGAATGTCGGACGAGATAAGAGGGGCCGAACAGCCATTTCCGGTGAAAAAATTGTAAATTGGCCTCAGCGCGTAGGATAGTGTTTGTGCACGGAGATCGCTGGTCGGCGTGGACCTGTGTTGAAACTTGTGTTGCGGTGGGCCAAAGCTCTAAGCTAAACGAAACTTAGTCTTATGGTCCAAACTGATTCATCTCATTTCGTGACACGAGTCAGAACTTTGGATGAGTCTTCAGAGACTTAAAACAAAACACATGCAAATTGCCAAATGATGTCCTAGGTTTCTGTCTCCATAACAAAATGCAAACATGAGCATGGACATTATTTAGTGCCACTACATCAATAACCCATCATCAGTGGAGCATGAGTGAGGGTGGAATCCTCTGCCACAGAAGGCAGTGGAGGCCAATTCATTGGATGTTTTCAAGAAAGAGTTACACTTAGCTCTTAGGGCTAAAGGAATCAAGCGATATGGGGAGAAAGCAGGAACGGGGCACTGATTTTGAATGATCAGCCATGATCATATTGAATCATGGCTCGAAGGGCCGAATGGCCTACTCCTGCACCTATTTTCAATGCTTATGAAGAAGGGTTTCGGCCCAAAACGTTGCCTTTTTCCTTGGCTCCATAGATGCTGCTGCACCCGCTGAGTTTCTCCAGCACTTTTGTCTACCTTCTATGTTTCTATGTAAGATGATCCAATCCCCAGATCAGCTCAACAACAAGTCTTAGCTGAAGATTTTTTCCTCTGAGGGAATGAAGATTTTTTCTAACGATCAGGTCCTTCGGCCCACCAAATCCGCGCCGACCAGCGATCCCCGCACGCTAACACCATCCTACACACACTAGGGATCATTTACAATTTTACCAAGCCAATTAATCTACAAACCTGTATGTTTGGAGTGTGGGAGGAAACGGGAGATCCCAGAGAAAACCCACGCAGGCCACGGGGAGAAAATACAAACTCCGTACAGACAGCACCCGTAGTCAGGATTGAACCAGATTTCTGGCCCTGTAAGGCAACAACTCTAGCGCTGCACCACCGTGCCGCCCTAGAGATCTAATGAACTTTAAGAGCAGGATGTGATTTTGGCAATGTCTGGCCCCACGCAATCAAAGAAAACAACACAGAACCAACTAAGGTGTGTAGAAGACCTACCCGTGTTCTCCAGAGGTGCTGCCAGACCCGCTGAGTTACTCCAGCATCTTGTCACCTTTCGAAGGAGATGTCAGGACAGGCTGAACCTTATAGACGGAGGGAAACGCCCGGGACCTGCAGCGTGCAACTCCCCTCCTGAGCAAGATGTAACATGATGGTGACTCTACCTGCAGCTGTCCCACCCAGAGTCAGAGAACCGAGCAACAGTTGCAGCCTCAACTCGCCCCAATGCAGCGTCATGCATGCGTCAACATGCGACTGATTCATCTCCCTCTCTCAAAGACCAAGGATGCATCCCCGATCTCCCAGTCTACCTCATTGGGGAACCCAGCGTGGAGGGAGGGATGGAAGGAGAACAACGAGAGGCCCAGAGTGTGTGTGTGTGTGTGTGTGTGTGTGTGTGTGTGTGTGTGTGTGTGTGTGTGTGTGTGTGTGTGTGTGTGTGTGTGTGTGTGTGTGTGTGTGTGTGTGTGTGTGTGTGTGTGTGTGTGTGTGTGTGTGTGTGTGTGTGTGTGTGTGTGTGTGTCACTAGTTCCGAATCCTCTGCCCAGGGGATAAGCCTGTGTTTGTTTATTCGTTCAATAGACAAAATGAAACCCATTCCTTCTCTCCAATGTGCTCTGTCTAGTTGGGTATCACTGAGGTTTAATAGAAATAGACCTGCCTGGTTCTACATCCAATAGACAATAGACGATATGTGCAGGAGTAGGCCATTCGGCCCTTCGAGCCAGCACCGCCATTCATTGTGATCATGGCTGATCATCCCCAATCAGTACCCAGTTCCTACCTTCTCCCCATATCCCCTGACTCCGCTATCTTTAAGAGCCCTATCTAGCTCTCTCTTGAAAGCATCCACAGAACCGGCCTCCACCGCCCTCTGAGGCAGAAAATTCCACAGACTCCCTACTCTCTGTGAGAAAAAGTGTTTCCTAGTCTCCGTTCTAAATGGCTTACCCCTTATTCTTAAACTGTGGCCCCTGGTTCTGGAATCCCCCAACATCGGGAACATGTTTCCTGCCTCTAGCGTGTCCAAACCCTTGACAATCTTATATGTTTCAATGAGATACCCTCTCATCCTTCTAAACTCCAGAGTGTACAAGCCCAGCCGCTCCATTCCCTCAGCATATGACAGTCCCGTCATCCCGGGAATTAACCTTGTCAACCTACGCTGCACTCCCTCAATAGCAAGAATGTCCTTCCTCAAATTAGAGGACCAAAACTGCACACAATGCTCCAGGTGTGGCCTCACTAGGGCTCTGTACAACTGCAGAAGGACCTCTTCGTTCCAGTCTAGGTGCTGTGCACACGGCAACCAGCCAACAGTTGCTCAGCCTTTTCTTTTCTTTTCACTTGTAATTTCAAGTTTTCGTGTACCTTGTGTGTTGTGACTGTTGGCAGACCAACTTCCCTCAGGGGATGAATAAAGTTTATCGTATTATGCCACATCCTCAAAGAACTCCATCAAACATCATCCTGCACCAGCTCTCCCCAAAACCTTTGCACCTCTGATTCCTGACCCTCTCCCCATTTAAAGCCCTGTCCCACGGTACGAGTTCATTCCAAGAACTGTCCCGAGTTAAAAAAAAATCAAACTCGTGGTAAGCACGGAGAATGAACGTAGCGGGTACGTCGGAGCTCGGGGACGTCTCTTAGCGCCAATGGCAGGTACTCGGGAAGACTCGCTAACGGCAGGTAAGCACGGGAAGGCTCGTGAAGATTTTTCAACATGTTGAAAAATGTCCACGAGAGCCCCGAGTACCGACGAGTGGCCATTACCGTAAATCTCCGAGTTCGAATCAGGGGAAACTCGGGAGAGCTCTTGGAATGAACTCGTACAGTGGGACAGGGCTTTTAGAAAGTAGTCTCCACCATTATTTCATCGACCAAAAGCCAAGACCAGACATTCTGCTGCGCTGTACTCCATTTGCCATTTCTTTGCTCTCTCTCCCAACCTGTCCAAGTCATTCTGCAGAGTCCCTGCTTCCTCTATACAACCTGCAGCTCCACTTATCTTCGTATCATCCACAAAGCCCTCATCCAAAGATAGGCACAAAGTACTGCAGTAACTCAGCGGGTCGTGCAGCATCTCTGGGGAAAAAGGAATGGGTGATGTTCGGGGGCCGGGACCCTTCGTCAGATTCTATTATCCAAATCATTACAGTACAATGTGAAAAGTACAATGTGGACACTACACCCACCCCTGTGGAACACCACTAGTCACCGGCAGCCAACTAGACAAGTTAGAAGATTAAATTTGGAGGATCTCATAGAAACTTACAAAATTCTTAAGGGGTTGTACAGGCTAGATGCAGGAAGATTGTTCCCGCTGTTGGGGAAGTCCAGAACATGGGGTCACAGTTTGAGGATAAGGGGGAAGTCTTTTAGGACCGAGATCAGAATTTTTTTTTTCACACAGAGAGTGGTGAATCTGTGGAATTCTCTGCCACAGATGGTAGTTGATTGGCTATATAGTTCATTGGATATATAGTCCATACAGTGTGAATGTGTGTGAGTGATTGGTGGTGGTCGGATGGGCCGTAGGCGCAGATTGGCAGCCACGCTTCCGTCAGTCTGCCCCAGGGCAGCTGTGGCTACAGAAGTAGTTTACCATCACCGAGTGTGACTGAGGAGTGAATTGAATAATGCGATGTAAAGCGCCTTGAGTATTAGAGAGGCGCTATATAAATCCCATCCATTATTATTATTATTATTGGCTATATTTAAAAGGGAGTTAGATGTGGCCCTTGTGGCTAAAGGGATCAGGGGGTATGGAGAGAAGGCAGGTACAGGATACTGAGTTGGATGATCAGCCATGATCATATTGAATGGCGGTGCAGGCTCGAAGGGCCGAATGGCCTACTCCTGCACCTATTTTCTATGTTTCTATGTTTCTATGTCCCCCTTTATTCCCATTCTTTGCCTTCCGCCAGTCAGTCAACCTTCTATCCATGGCAGGACCTCCCCTCTAGTACAACGGGCCCCTAGCTTGTTTAGCAGTAATATTCCAATTAGCTTCACCATCCTCAGGCACGGGAGTGGATGCAAATTTTCCCTGCTCCCTGTACCTGAAGTATAGGCTCCTTACTTGCTCGTGAATTCAACCAGGGAGGTGCCTTTCCAAATGCGAAAGAAAGAACTGCAGGTGCTGGTTTACACTGAAGATGGACACAAAATGCTGGAGTAACAGTAGACCAGGCAACATCTCTGGAGAAAAGGAATAGGTGACGTTTCGGGTCGGAACCCTTCTTCAGACTCCAGTCTATATTCATTACAAACCAGCATCTGCAGGTCCTTCCTACATATTTTATCTGCTCGACAGGAAACGCTGATCAAGGTATGCCTACCTTGAAGTTCTAATTTTCCAGTCTGAAGAAGGGTTCAGACCCCAAACATCACCTATCCATTTCTCCAGAGATGCTACCTGACCTGTCGAGTTACTCCAGAACTTTGTGTCTATCTTCGATGCCTTTCTAACATAGGTGTAAAAAGTAGGCAGAGAGCTAGGCTGGCACTGTGGCGCAGCGGTAGAGTTGCTGCCTTACAGCGCCAGAGACCCGGGTTCGATTCTGACTATGGGGGTGTTGTCTGTACGGAGTTTGTTCGCTCTCACCGTGACTGCGTGGGTTTTCTCCGGGTGCTCCAGTTTCCTCCCACACTCCAAAGACATACAGGTTTGTAGGTTAATTGGTTTTGTTAAAATTGTAAATTGTCCCTGGTGTGTAGAATTGTGTTAGTGTATGGGGACCGCTGGTCGGAGCTGATTCGGTGGGCCGAAGGGCCTGTTTCCGTGCTGTATCTCTAAACTAAAACGGATACGGAAATAAGCCCTTTGGCTCATGCCAACCATGTTGGAATTTTGGGCTAATCCCATTTGCAAGCATTTTGTCTATATCCCTCTCCCCCCTCCAAACTCCAATACATCATTTCAAATGTCTTATCAAAGCCATCATTTTTGTCCGCTTCCACAGCTTCCTCTGGCATTTCGTTCCAGATATGAATTGCCCTCTGAGTGAAAAACCTTGCCCCTGAGATTCCAATTAGGGCGGTGTTTGCAAACTTATTAACAATTGTTGGTTAATCTTTAAGAACCATTTAGAGCCATCTAAATTGGTTAATCTTTAAGAACCATTTAGAGCCATTTAGAACCACCTAGTCTAGTTTTAGTGTGATACTGGGGTGCGGTGATTTGTCATTGAAGTACAACATGTCCACATTGCTCCAAAGGAGTTTGCAAATACATTATCACCACAGCATCTGCAACGCTTGCGGCAATTTCTGAGGAGCATCCTGTGTTTAAAATGTGGGGACATAGACCCAGCCCACTTTCACATCACATCCACCCCCTCCCAAACACGAGGGGCAATTCACCGAAGCCAATTGACCTCCAAACCCGCATACCTTTGGGATGTAGCAGGTAGAATGTGCAGGTGCCTGAAATCTGCAACATCCAGGTTCAGGAATAGCTACTTCCCCATAGCCATCAGGCTATTAAACTCAACTCAAACAAAACTCTGATCATTAATAGCCCATTGCACTTTATCTGTTTATTTATGTGTGTATATATATATATATATTCATTGGTATATGGACACACTGATCTGTTCTGTATTTATTTATGCCTACTATGTTCTGTTGTGCTGAAGCAAAGCAAGAATGTCATTGTCCTATCTGGGACACATGACAATAAACTCTCTTGAATCTTGAATCCTGACACCAAAGCACCAGGAGAAAACCCACACAATCACAGGGAAAACATAGCAAAACTCCATGCTGACAGCACCGGATGTCAGGATCGAACCTGTGTCCCTGGGGGATTGTGAGGCAGCAGCTCTATTAGGCGTGCCACCTTCTAGTGGGGATGTCCACTTACAACTGGAGCCCCCTCTCAAAACATAGACTTGCCCAAGTCTGAGTAAAAAATGCCCTTAGATCCCCT
Organism: Amblyraja radiata; assembly: GCF_010909765.2. Classification (NCBI taxonomy): domain Eukaryota; kingdom Metazoa; phylum Chordata; class Chondrichthyes; order Rajiformes; family Rajidae; genus Amblyraja; species Amblyraja radiata. Next base: position 7,144,499 of record NC_045990.1, read on the forward strand.
CGCTTAAACCGGGGCAGCAGCAGAGTTGCAGAGACCCAGGTTCAACCCTGACTACGGGTGCTGCCTGTACGGTCTCCCCGTGACCCGCATGGGTTTTCTCCAGTTTACCCCCGCATTGCAAAGACGTGCAGGTTTGTAGGTTAATTGGCTTCAGTAAAAATTGCAAATTGTCCCTAGTGCGTGAGATGGTGCTAGTGTGCATGGATCGCTGGTCGGTGCGGGCTGAAGGATCTGTTTCCGCGCTGTATCTCTAAACTAAACCAAACTGATATACCGTCTAATTTTAGGCTCCCCTAACCTGGGGGGGGGGGGGGGGGGGTCTGGAGTATTGTGTGCAGTTTTGGTCTCCTAATTTGAGGAAGGACATCCTTGTGATTGAGGCAGTGCAGCGTAGGTTCACTAGTTTAATCCCTGGGATGGCGGGACTGTCATATGAGGAAAGATTGGAAAGACTGGGCTTGTATTCACTGGAACTTAGAAGGATGAGAGGATATCTTAGAGAAACATATAAAATTACAAAAGGACTGGACAAGCTAGATGCAGGAAAAATGTTTCCAATGTTGGGCGAGTCCAGAACCAGGGGCCACAGTCTAAGAATAAAGGGGAGACCATTTAAAACTGAGATGAGGAAAAACTTTTTCGCCCAGAGAGTTGTGAATTTGTTGAATTCCCTGCCACAGAGGGCAATGGAGGCCAAATCACTGGATGGATTTAAAAGAGAGTTAGATAGAGCTCTAGGGGTTAGCGGAATCAAGGGATATGGGGAGAAGGCAGGCACGGGTTATTGATTGTGGATGATCAGCCATGATCACAATGAATGGCAGTGCAGGGCCAAATGGCCTCCTTCTGCACCTATTTTCTATGTCCTATAAAAACATTTAACAGACATTTGGACACGTGCGTAGATAGGGTAGGATTCGAGGGATGTGGGCTAAATAGGGGCAGGTGGGACTAGTGTAGATGGGGCATCTTGGTCAGCATGGGCAAGTTGGGCCGAAGGACATGTTTCCATGAAGAATGTTTAAAAAGAGCTTAAAACCAGGAACCAGAAGACATGGGTTTAAGGTGAGAGGGGAAAGATCTTATAGGAAGCTGAGGGGCAACTTTTTCACACAAAGGGCGGTGGGCAAAGATCATAGAGTGCTCTGTGATCTCTGGTGGTGGGTATATGGAACATACTGCCAGAGGATGTAGTTGAGACAGGTACTGAACATTTAAAAGACATTCGGGCAGGTATGTGGGTGTGCAGTGCAGCTGAAGAGCCTGTTTCATTGTGGTTTGACTCTAACGTGACTCTCCCTATTACCCAAGCCGTTCAGCCTCTCGTAACTTTACACTGCCCTCGACTTAATGACATGCTTGTCAACGGCAGCCTTTCAGGGGACAGGGTGTGTGCCGGTGCGGGACTTGACGGGAGGCGGCAGTGGGACAAGGCGGACTGACTAACTAGAGGAAACCGCACCCAAGGAGCCAGCAGCGCCCATATTACATTAATCACTCGCCATTGAGAAGATTGTTAAACAGGTCGCGGGAGTTCCGGAGAGAGGGAGGGGGAGAGGAGAGAGAAGAGGGAGGAGAGGAGAGAGGGGGAGAGGAGAGAGGGGGAGGGGAGAGAGGAGAGAGGGGGAGAGGAGAGAGGGGGAGAGGAGAGAGGGGGAGAGGAGAGAGGGGGAGAGGAGAGAGGGGGAGAGGAGAGAGGGGGAGAGGAGAGAGGGGGAGAGGAGAGAGGGGGAGAGGAGGAGAGGGGGAGAGGAGAGAGGAGAGAGGGGGAGAGGAGAGAGGGGGGAGAGGGGGGAGAGGAGAGAGGGGGAGGAGAGAGGGGGAGGAGGGAGAGAGGGGGGAGAGGAGAGAGGGGGGTGGAGAGGGAGAGATATGCTGCACGGTAAATGTGGGCAAAGCGAGCACAGGGAAAGAAGCGAAGGATACAGTGGGACTCGAGTCTCCATTAAAACGAGAGATCGTCCAATGTTGAGCCCTAGACTGTGTTCAGTGGGATTATAGAGGCTGAGGGGGACGAGGTGAAGGGACGCCGTGTGTGTGTGGGGCTGTATCATATGTATGCACCCCCTCCCCCTGTTCCTACTCCCTTCCAGCCCCCTCCCATGCAGTCTTTCACCTCTCTCCTCAGCTCCCAGCAAATTCCCTGCTATTTATTCCCATTCTATTTTGTTTTAAATCACCAGATATAACCAAATGCGCAAAAGCATCAGGCGAGCAATATTGATTCCCAGTGACCAAATCCAGGCAAAGACACATTAGCAGCAACCAGGTTTTTGATATTTCCACCAATGCTTCGTTGTTGGTCGTGAAGGCGACGCCTGCTCCTTGTAACAGCTGTTGGCAGCATTGGCCCCGAATTGGACGTTTAAATATCCTTAAATACAGGTAGTTACTTCTTGAATTAAAGCTACCGAGCCGAGGAACGCTCCCCATTCTCTGTCACTTCGGACTTTTGTCAATTAAATACATTTTAGCCCATTTTCAAAATGCTTTGGCCAATTAATGGCTGGAACAGTGGACTGAACGACAAATGAATGCTCGCTTTGACTCTGTCTGAAGAAGGGTCTCGACCCCTATTCTCTTTCCTTGAAATGTCTCCTGACTCCTTTTCTCCAGAGAATCCGCCTGACCCGCTGAGTTACTCCAGCATTTTGTCTATCTGCAGTTTAAACCCTACACACAATAATGTGAAAACTCTTTGAAACTCTGCAAGTAATTCAACGGCACTTCAGGGCAATATCCGCCAATGTTTCCTTGCTAAAGGCTGCATCGTAAAATTATAATCATTCATTAATGAAAATGAGTGCACAACTTGTAAGGCAGAACAAATTACCTACCTCTCCTGCTTTGAGCTTGCGACCGAGTCTGTTTTCACACAGGCTTCTCGTCTCCACCCGGATCTGCACACGGGGCTGTCTTGAAAAGGTGTGTCTTGCAAGTACAGCCCACAACAATCAACTACCCACAGCATCCAACCAAACAAAATACTGTACTGTGTATACACACACATACACACACACCAGCCGCCTTCAATCCAATCTATAAATGACTACAGCTCCACTTGTGGCAGAAGCGATGAATCACATGAACAACTCAATGTCATAGAAACATAGAAAATAGGTGCAGGAGGAGGCCATTCGGCCCTTCTTCTTCTTTGGAGTTTTACGGCAGCCGGCATCCACAATGTTGCATTGCTGCCACCTTCTGGCTTCACTCCACAGTCCTCATGTCTTTATATTAGATCCTTTTTATAAGCCCAGATGCCCTCAAGAAATCAAACAACAACTTTATCCCTTCCTTTCCCTCCACACTCTAGAATGTTCTTTACTGATATTTCTGTCAATCCAATTTTCCTCATTTCAATGATCATAAATCCTCTTTCTGTCTCATATCTCCTACATGCAACTAGGGCATGCTGGACTGTTTCCGGCTGATGGCATCCCTCACACAGCCCAGTAGGGTGTTTTCCCAATATTTTTAATGTGCTGTTCAGGTGTCATTCGGCCCTTCGAGCCAGCACCGCCATTCATTGTGATCATGGCTGATCATCCCCAATCAATAACCCGTGCCTGCCTTCTACATTTGCCAGGGCAGAGTTGTTTCCAAATCCAGCCGTGATACAAGCCAAGCATGGCCAAGCAGTCTAGCCCAATATTCCCTATGAAACTTAATGCAAATAGGCACTTGCGAATGGGCTACATCATTTTCCTATCGACGTTTGAGCAGTAGGAACCAGTTAACCTGGTCATTTATGAAACCAGATAACGTGCTTGCTATTTGCAATGCAAATGGTTCCCTGAGCAACACTATCACCTGCTCTCAGTCCAGACCAGAACTCAACTTATGGCTACGTTTCTGTCGCAGTGAAAGGTTCATTCTTTATTATTGTCATCTCATTAGTTCATAAGTTGTAGGAGCAGAATTAGGCCATTCGGCCCATCGGTAGAGCTGCTACCTTACAGCACCAGAGACCCGGGTTCAATCCTGACTATGGGTGCTGTCTGTATGCCTTTTTTTATACGTTCTCCCCGTGACCTGGGTGCTCCCACACTCCAGATTCAAGAACAGCGTTTTCCTGTCTGTTATCAGACTATTAAATGCTCCTCTCATAAACCACAGTGTATTCCCGATCTCCTGACCTACCTCAATGCAGACCTTGCGCTATTTTTAACTGCACTTTTTCTGTAACTCTAATGCTACAATGTTTTAACACAATATTTTGTGTTCTGGTACTTTTCTTTTTGCATTACTTATGCATGGCTTGATTGTACAGGTACTTGTATAATAATATTTGACTGGATAGCATGCAAATATTTTCACTATCTCACCATACATGACAATGGAAGGCCAATACCAATCCTGTCACTAACAAAGGCCAACATTTATTACTCATCCATAATTACTGTTCAGAAAATGGTGGTGAATCATCCATACAATTAAAAGTCTCATCTTGACCACTTCCTGTTTGCACTTGCTTTGATTTTAGAAAAAACGCTACCACATATGGCTGTGATTTTTTGGCCATCTTACTCAGAGTCCTCCTCCGCTGCGCAGGCCCTGAGGATTTTTCCCATCAAAGAAAAATAAAAGACTTATTAGTGTTCAAAAAATCTTGAGATTCGCTCTCCTGTCAATCACCGCCATGAAGGCCACGCCCCTTCTGGTGGGAGGGGGAGGGACTATAAAACCCGGAAGTGTGGGTGTGGCTCAGTCTGTGGGCTAGATGGCGAGGGAGAGGTCACGACTCTCTGTCTGAGCTGGGAAACTACAGAACACTGAGTATGCAATGTACTTGAATAAATGATTTGTTAGCCCTTAATGAAAATGAAATGAGTTGTTTGGCCTGCCCTGTGCTTGAAACTGTAATGGCAATGGAAATGAAGTTAAAATGCAATGAGCTGTTTGGCTTGAGTCTGCCCTGTGCTTGAAAGTGCAATGGCAATGGCAATGGAAATGAAGTGAAAATGCAATCAGCTGTTTGGCTTGGCCTGCCCTGTGCTTGAAACTGCAATGCAATTGGAAATGAAATGAGTTGTTTGGCCTGCCTGAAACCACTAATTTTGGCCCACAAGGCCCCTATTAGCCGAGAAACCAGTCCCTTTTGCCCAAAAGTTCAGATATTCACTCAGTTTGGGAGTAAATTGTATTGATTCTCACTCCTTTTCCTCCTAGCACAGGAGTCTATAACTAGAGAATGTAGGAGTAGGACATTTCGAGGGGGTTTGAGGAAGAAACATTTCACCTCAAAGGGTGGCTGGAATCTGGGTTTGTAGGTTAATTGGCCTCTGCAAATGACCCCTAGTTTAGTCTAGTTTAGAGATGCCACGTGGAAACAGGCCCTTCGGCCCACTTAGTCCATGCTGACCGGCGATCCCTGTACACTGGCACTATCCTACACACTAACACGCTGAGTTACTCCAGCATTTTGTGACAACCTTCAGTCTAAAACTATCTACGTTTGAAGGAAGAGATGAGACAATGCTGCCACCTGCTGAGCGCAACATGAATTGCTGCCCAAATTATTGGGTGGATGAGTAAAATGTGTAAACCTATCCTTGTTTCCCAGTGATGCTGCCTGGCCCGCTGACTTACTCCAGCACTTTGTGTCTTTTTAGGTGGATCCTTTTAGCTTGAAATGTGTTTTACATTTACATGTGGGACGACAGATGGCACAATGGGCTAAGTGTTCGGCTGGCAACCGGAAGGTAGCCGGTTCGAATCCCGCTTGGAGTGCATACTGTCGTTGTGTCCTTGGGCAAGACACTTCACCCACCTTTGCCTGTGTGTGAATGTGTGTGAGTGATTGGTGGTGGTCGGAGGGGCCGTAGGCGCAGATTGGCAGCCACGCTTCCGTCAGTCTGCCCCAGGGCAGCTGTGGCTACAGAAGTAGCTTACCACCACCGAGTGTGACTGAGGAGTGAATGAATAATGCGATGTAAAGCGCCTTGAGTATTCTAGAAAGGCGCTATATAAATCCCATCCATTATTATTATTATTATTACATTGAAGGAGTTTGTACGTTCTCCCCGTGACCTGCGTGGGTTTTCTCCAGGTGCTCCGGTTTCCTTCCACAATCCAAAGACGTACAGGTTTGTAGGTTAATTATCCTCGGTAAAATTGTTAATTGTCCCTGGTGTGCGTGGGATAGTGCTAGTGTACGGGGTGAAGGGCCCAAAGTACTAAAGGAAAGAAGCAATGAATGAGATTCAGATTTTTAATGATAAAATACATGATGATAAAAGAAAATTAAAATTATTCCACACTGCTCAAACTCAGTCCGACAATTAGTCTCACTTTTTTTTAACCATTCACACATTTTATACAATTCTGATGTTAAATCCATCAATTGATGAATTGATTGCCAGACGGAAGCAGATGCCACAACATACATCCACATGATGAGAAAATGCAGACTGCAGTTCCCAGTACAGACAACCTTACCAAAGCTCAGGTATTGCATGTTCATGAGGCTAAAATATTTCTCAGACGAAATTCTGGTCATATAGAACATTCAGCATCCTCTCTCCCTGCTCGTTCTTTCCCCCAGAAGACTATGACTCACTCTGGTAATTTAGTTTAGAGATACAGCATGGTAACAGGCCCTTCGGCCCACCCTGTCCGCACCGACCAGCGATCCCCGCACACTTATGCCCCTGTCCCACTTAGGAAACCTGAACGGAAACCTCTGGAGACTTTGCGCCCCACCCAAGGTTTCCGTGCGGTTCCCGGAGGTTGTAGGTGGTTGCAGGTAGTGGAAGCAGGTAGGGAGACTGACAAAAACCTCCGGGAACCGCACGGAAACCTTGGGTGGGGCGCAAAGTCTCCAGAGGTTTCCGTTCAGGTTTCCTAAGTGGGACAGGGGCATTACACTATCCTAAACACACCAGGGACAATTTACAATGATACCAAACCAAATAAATTACAAACCTGTACGTCTTTCATTGTGGGAGGAAACCGGAGCACCCGGGGAAAACCCACGCAGGTCACGGGGAGAACGTACAAACTCCATACAGACAGGACCTGTAGTCGGGATCGAACCCGGGTCTCTGGCGCTGTGAGGCAGCAACTACTGCTGTGCCACCGTTCCACCCTATATTGTCAACACATACTCGACGTACCAAAGGATTTGCTTCCATACATTTGCCTCCACGAGTTTATTCAAAGCGGTCTGCCCAGCACAGTCATACAACACGGAACCAGGCCCTTCAGCCCAACTTGCCCATGCCAACCAACATGCCCATCTACACTAGTTCTAAAGCTGTGCCACCGTGCTGCCCTAAAGGCAGATCATCCATCAGGAATTGGGCTACAGTGAAGATTGGCTGGTTCAGCAAAAGGAGGGCCAGGGAATTCCAGATTTCAAGCCCAAGCAGAGGTCGGAGTGGAATCAGCTTGGAAAAGAAAAGCTGAAGAAACAATTTTCACAAGCGGGATGACTTGGAGCTGTCTGTTCAGTGGATGGAGAGAGAGAGGGGGAGTGGGAGGGAGAGGGAGAGGGAGAGGGGGAGTGGGAATGGGATGGATAGAGAGAGTGGAAGGGAGAGCGAGAGGGGGAGGGGAAGGGGGAGAGAGAGTGGGATGGAGAGAGAGAGAGTGGGAGGGAGAGGGGGAGGGGGAGAGAGAGTGGGATGGAGAGAGAGAGAGTGGGAGGGAGAGGGGGAGGGGGAGAGAGAGAGGGGGAGGGAAAGGGGAAGGGGGAGAGAGAGTGGGATGGAGAGAGAGAGTGGAAGGGAGAGGGGGAGAGGGGGAGGGGGAGAGAGAGAGGGAGAGAGGGGGAGGGAGAGAGGGAGAGAGGGGGAGGGAGAGGACTCGAGAGGGAGTTACTCAACGCAGAGTCTCGCCTGGGATGGATTGGTGAGGACTCCTGTGAGTGGGGAGAGTATCAGGAGAGGAAGGAAGCGCTGAGGTTGGGGAGAGGGTGGGAGGAGTGGGGGGAGAGGAGGGGGTCGTGGGGGAGGGGGGTATAGGCAGAGAGAGAGCGAACGAGAGGGCGGTCGGGAGCCCTTTCCTAAGCTGCCTCATCGCTAAAAGCAACAGGATTCCCAGCAGATTTGGCTTTGGGATGAATTCGCTGGGATCTCCTTTGAGTCGCAACCCTGAGACTGATCATGTGTAGAATCACTCCCACAAACCACAGACATCAACAACACGAAACCCTGCACAGGTAGACATTATTTTACAGCACCAACCTTCCTCCTTAAGGCAGCTAGGAGGTAATTTCCTCATACACACACATACACACACACACACGTGCACAAACACACTCTCACGCACACATAACACACACATACACACACACATACACACACACGTACACACACACACACACACACACACACACACACACACACACCACACACACACACACACACACACACACACGTACACAAACACATGCACAAACACACTCTCACGCACACATAACACACACACACAAACACACTCTCACGCACACATAACACACACACACACGCACAACACTCTTACACACGCACCACATACACAACACACTCACATAATACACACGCACATACAACACACAACATACACTTGCGTGTGCACACACACATATAACACACAAACACACACACGCAATGCGCACACACACACATATAACACAAATACACATATAACACACAAACACACACACACAATGCGCGCACACACACACAAACAATCTAACCACTCGTCCTTTCCACAGAAAAACATTTTATCAACTTTTGTCCTTAAGGCAGCTAAGTGAAGAGGTAATCACCTGACACACAGACTCACACACACATATAACACACACACAAACTCATCCTTTGCACCTCCCTTGAATGGTCAGTGCAAGAACATTTCCATCACCCTTAGAATGAAATACAAGCTTAATTTGCTTAAATGCAAAATTAAAAAGGAATTAAAGAAATTATTTGTTTTTGCAAATTGCTTTCTTATTTTTTTTTGGGGGGGAGGGGGGAGGGGGGGAATTTCAGTAAGACCTAATCTCAGAAACCAACAGCTGGTCAAAAAAACAAAGTGCTGGAGAAACTCACACACCAAGACTATGCAACCCCACCTCCTTTTCCTGCTTTATCCACCCGACAACCATCAGTATGAAGAAGGGTCCCGACACCATTCCCCTTCCACAGATGCTGCCTGCCCTGCTGAGTTCCTCCAGCACTTTGCGTTTTATTCAAGATTCCCAGCGCCTGCAGTTCCAGGTGCCTCCGCTTCGAGTCGGTGCCAATTTCCTTTGCAAGGGTCTCCTGCCCAAACCTTCACCCTGGGACTGACGGAGGAGAGGCTGTGCATCCATGACAAACTCAACCTTACTCAACTTCCAGATAATTCACACAAAGTGCTGGAAGAACTCAGCAGTGGAGGGAATGGGCAGACGACGTTTCGGGTCGAGACCCTTCTTCAAGCTGATTGTAGGGTCCTGTTTCAAAATGTCGCAAAAAAATCCTCCACAAAACTACATCCCAGCCCAAACCTCCCCTTTCCACCTTTCTCCACCCAACCACAATTAGTCTGATGAAAATTAAAGATTCAAGAGAGTTTATTGTCATGTGTCCCAGGTAGGACAATGACATTCCTGATCGAAAATATTACCTGTATCCTTCACAGAACTTTGTCCCAGCCCAAACCTCTCCTTTCCAGCTTTCTCCACCCTAATAGAATCAGTCTGAAGAAGGGTCCCACTCTGAAACGTCACCTGCCCATTTCCTCCACAAAACTCTGTCACAGCTCCACCTCTCCTTTCCAGTTTTCTCCACCTTACTACAATCAGTCTGAAGAAGGTTCCCCATCCAAAACATGGCCCACAAAAGCTGCCTGACCTTGTAGAGTTCTTCCAGTACTTTGTGTGAATTGTCTGTGTCTTTCACAGATGCTGCCTGACCCGTTGAGTTCCGTTGGGCAAAGAATTCAAAGCAAAGGAGATCACTGAGACTTGTCATCAGTGATTCATCCATCCATTCATCCATTCATCCATTCATTCATTCATTCCTCCAGTACTTTGTGCTTTGCTCAAGGTTCCAACATCTGCAGTTCCTCGCGCCCTCATTCGGACAATCTGTCACGGGGCCTCTCGTTGCCGTTATCGTTGTTGACGCTGTCAGACTTCTCCGTCGAGTCTTCCTCGTCTTCGGTCGACTGGTCGAGGATGTCCGCCGCGGGCATCTCGTCCTCCGTGGCCTCCTCATCCTCCTCCAGAATGTCCTCGGCGATTATCTCGTCCACGGGGCACTCCATCAGGCTGCCCTGACTCAGGCAAGTGGCCACCGTGGATCCCGTGCTCAAGTGCCCCGGGCTGGGGTACAGAACCTTCGGCAGACCCCTTTTCTGCCGGCTTCGAGGGTGGACACAGTGGGTGCCTGGGATGTGAGGCTCTGGGTGGGGAAATGGAAGGCGGAAAGAGTTTGTAAGGCAAGGCAAGGCAACTTTATTTATATAGCACATCTCATACACGAGGCAGACTCAAAGTGCTTCACATAAAAACATGTCATACAATAAATGAAATAATAAAATGAAATAAAATAGAAGAACTAAAAGAAAAGAAAAGCAAAATTAAAAATGCATTATAAAAAGTGCAAAAGTTAAAAGTGCAATGTAGTTAAGATTTAGCTGAAAGCTAAAGTAAATATAAAAGTTTTCAGTCTTGTTTTAAAAGTGGTCAAAGTTGAGGCAAGTCTTAAATCTTCAGGAAGTTGTAAGCTGAGTTTAGTTTAGAGATACAACACCAAGTCCATGCCAACCAACGATCCCTGCACACTAACACTATCCTACACACTAACACTATCCCACACACACACACAAGGGACGATTTTTACATTTACACCAAACCTGTATGTCTTTGGAGTGTGGGAGGAAACCAAAACTCTCGGAGAAAACCCCCGCAGGTCACAGGGAGAACGTACAAACTCGGTACAGACAAGGATCGAACCTGGGTCTCTGGTGCTGTAAGTAAGAATCTACCGCTGCGCCACAGTGCCAAGCTCATTAGGCCATTCAGCCCATCAAGTCTACTCTGCCATTCAATCATCTTTCCCTCTCAACCCCATTCTCCTGCCTTCTCATAACCCCTAATCAAGAACCTGCCATTCTCCGCATTAAAAAGCAGTAACTCTACCGTTGCGCCACTGTTTCTACGGGAGAGATGCCAGGCAGACCCTAGCAAGACGCAAGAGCGCAGGGGGAGAGGTGATGAGGGCGCCCGGGCGTGGGTCAGGGACCTACCTTGGCGGTTGTAGCAATCCTCAGCGTAACAGCTGTGGGGCCTGGGGCTGTGAGGGCCCAGGCTCTTCTTTGGCGGAAGGATCCGCAGGGGGGTGACGTGGCTGGAGCAGATGTAGCACGGCGCAGGCAGACCCATCTGGCCAAACCCCCTACAACAGGAGACAGCTTGAGGAAGGGACACAACCGGCCACAGACAACAGAGATCGGGGCAATGTGGGGAATACCAGGCTATGACACAAGGGGTCGGCAGGGTTGGCATGAGTTGGGTTGAGTTGTTGAATTTAATTTAGATGGTTGAGTTTAATCTAGTTTAAGTTAGTTGATTTGCATTGAGTTGAGGTGAGTTTAATCTAGGTGTGTTGATTGCCACGTGTATCAAGATGCGGTGAATTGCATTTTTGTTGCGTGCTATCCAGTCAGCGGAAAGACAACACAAGATTACACATGAGTATTGTTCGATGTTTTAAGGTGAGGAGGAAAAGATTTAATAGAATCCTGAGGGGTAACTTTTTTTTTTACACAAACAGTGGTGGATATATAGAGCAAGCTGCCACAGGAGGTAATTGAGACAGGTGCTATCACAATGTTTAGATGGGTATGTGGATAGGATAGGATTAGAGGGATAATGGCCAAAAGCAGGCAGGTGGGACTAGTGTAGATGGGGCGTGTTGGCGGCATGGGCAAGTTGGGCTGAAGGGCCTGTTTCATGTTATATGAACTGTATAATCTATACACATATACAGAGACTAAAGGTGGCATATAACGATGCCATGAGAACACTGCTAAGGAAACCTAGATGGTGTAGTGCCAGTAATATGTTTGTGGCTGCAGGAGTCAGTACTTTAGAAGCTATCCTAAGACATCACATGTATAAATTCATTTGCAGGATAAATGACTCTAAAAATGTGCTTATTGTGGCCTTGTCAAACATAAGGGTTAGCATTACACGCTACGAATCCCAGCTGTGGAGACACTGGTATCGTTGTCTCGTTGTAGGACATCGATCATCTTTTAATCTGGATTTAGCTTATGTATTGTGTTTTTAAAAAATATATAAATTATGATGTTTTTATGATATACTAAGATTTTATATGTATTTTATGATATTTAATATGCAATGCATTTTTAATGTAATTTTGCCCCTTGTCTGGACCTTGAGTCCGTAAGTTTATTATTATTATTATTATGAATGGTGTGGGCAAGTTGGGCTGAAGGGCCTGTATCACATTGTACGACTATGACTCAATATCGGATCGACTGGGCTCATATTCACTGGAATTTAGAAGGATGACAGAGGATCTTATAGAAACATATAAAATTCTTAAGGGATTGGACAGGCTTGATGCAGGAAAAATGTTCCCCATGTTGGGGGAGTCCAGAACCAGGGGTCACAGTTTAAGAATAAGGGGTAATAATAATAATAATGGATGGGATTTATATAGCGCCTTTCTAATACTCAAGGCGCTTTACATCGCATTATTCATTCACTCCTCAGTCACACTCGGTGGTGGTAAGCTACTTCTGTAGCCACAGCTGCCCTGGGGCAGACTGATGGAAGCGTGGCTGCCAATCTGCGCCTACGGCCCCTCCGACCACCACCAATCACTCACAGACATTCACACACAGGCAAAGGTGGGTGAAGTGTCTTGCCCAAGGACACAACGACAGTATGCACTCCAAGCGGGATTCGAACCGGCTACCTTCCGGTCGCCAGCCGAACACTTAGCCCATTGTGCCATCTGTCGTCCCATCTGGGTAGGCCAATTAGGACTGAGATGAGGAGAAACCTTTTCACCTAGAGAGTTGTGAATCTGTGGAATTCTCTGCCACAGAAGGCAGTGGAGGCCAATTCACTGGATGTTTTCAAGAGAGAGTTAGATTTAGCTCTTTGGGCTAACGGAATCACGGGATATGGGGAGAAAGCATGAACGGGGTACTGATTGTGGATGATCAGCCATGATCATATTGAATGGTGGTGGGCCAAATGACCTACTCCTGCACCTATTTTCTAATCTATGAATGGTGTGGGTAGGTTGGGCTGACGGGCCTGTTTCACGCTGACTCTATGAGTTTGCTCTATGAGCTGTGTGGGGGGGTACGCGGAGCCTGGGGGTTTGCGTAGATTTATGCGTAGACTGGGGACTTCGTGGGAGAAGCCTCAGGAACGGGCGCTGCATCTCAGGGCAGGTGCGTGTGCGTGTGCGTGTGCGAAACAGCGAGAGGGGAGACGCTCCCTTTGCTGAGGTCAAGTCAATAATGATGGAGAAGGGCCAACACGCCATCCACAGTTACCCAAAGACATGGCCACACTCCTGGCAGTGGAACTCAGCGTAGCCCCACATCCTGTCGTACGGCACTGGGTCGTACTTTCTCTTGCACCTTCGACACCTGGACACCTGTGTGGGTGGAGATAGAGAGGACAGCTCAGCACATTCACTCACCACAGGGATGGGTGGCTCAGCAGTAGAGCTGTAACCTCACAATATTCAACACCGATACCACTATTCCTGCTGGGCTAGACTACGATCTACCTCACTGGTCACCCTCGGGCTATCCTCGATCAGAATTTGCTGGCTCCGCCTTGCACTAAACGTTATTCCCTTATCGCGTATCTGTACACAGTAAATGGCTCGAAGGTAATCATGCTTTGCCTTGCTGCTGAATGCTTTTACATTTACCAAGCCAATTAACCTACAGACCTGTACGTCTTTGGAGTGTGGGAGGAAACCGGAGTATCCCACGCAGCTCGCGGGGAGAATGGACAAACTCCGTACAGACAGCGCCCGTAGTCAGGATCGAACCTGGGTCTCCGGCGCTGCATTGGCTGCAAGGCAGCAACTCTACCCGCTGCGCCACCGTGACCGCACAAACTGTTCCTACCTGTTTCCTCGCCGGCACCCTTCGCCACCAGTATATGTCACATATATTACAGGAGAACTGCCTCTCCTCGAATGGGATTAACTTTTCATTGGCCAGGTTTAACAATTCCAGATTCTTTTCCGTCAATTCTGACACCACTTCCTGGAACAGAGAGAGAAAACAGGACTTTAAGGAAGTGGGGGGGTGGGGGGGGGGGTGGGGGTGGGGGAGTGGGCGTGGGAGTGGGGGTGGGAGTGCGTGTGTGGGAGTGCGTGCGCGTGCGCGTGTGTGCGCGTGCGTGTGTGTGCGAGTGTGTGTGCGCGAGTGTGTGTGTGTGCGCGAGTGTGTGCGAGAGTGTGTGTGAGCGAGTGTGTGTGTGTGCGAGAGTGTGCGTGTGTGTGTGCACACGTGTGTGCACCCTTATTTACAGGGAGTGAACGCCTAGAGGGTATCACTATGTATGCATGTGTGTGCGAGAGTGCGTGTGTGCGTGTGTGTGTGTGTGTGCGAGTGTGTGCGTGCGTGTGTGTGTGCGCGAGTGTGCGTGTGCGTGTACGCGAGTGCGAGTGTGTGTGTGCGAGTGTGTGCGTGTGTGTGTGTGCGTGTGTGTGCGCACGAGTGTGTGCGTGTGTGTGTGCGAGTGTGTGTGCGCGAGTGTGCGCGAGTGTGTGCATGTGTGTGTGTGTGCGAGTGTGTGTGTGCGCGAGTGTGTGTGTGTGTGCGCGAGTGTGTGCGAGAGTGTGCGTGTGTGCGCGAGTGTGTGCGAGAGTGTGCGTGTGTGCGCGAGTGTGTGCGAGAGTGTGCGTGTGTGTGCGAGTGTGTGTGTGTGCGCGAGTGTGTGTGTGTGTGCGCGAATGTGTGTGTGTGCGCGAGTGTGTGTGTGTGTGCGAGTGTGTGTGTGCGCGAGTGTGTGTGTGTGTGCGCGAGTGTGTGCGAGAGTGTGCGTGTGTGCGCGAGTGTGTGCGAGAGTGTGCGTGTGTGTGTGAGAGTGTGCGTGTGTGTGCACACGTGCGTGCACCCTTATTTACAGGGAGTGAACGCCTAGAGGGTATCACTATGTATGCATGTGTGTGCGAGAGTGCGTGTGTGCGTATGTATGTGTGTGACTTGCTAGCAGGAGTTTACACCCTGTACGGGTCACCATTTACAGGAATGATGTGTGTATGTTTGTGTGTGTGAGACCATATTTACAAAGTGAACACCTTGTGTGTGACACATTGTACGTGTGTGTCACATTGTACGTGTGTGTACGTGTGTGTGACACATTGTACGTGTGTGTGCGTGTGTACGTGTCTGTGCCCATACCTACACTTTGTGTGTGTCAGTATTTACCAGCAGTGTTTCACCATCTGTTTGCTGCTCTCCCATTCCCATTCCCATTCCCAGTTCCCAAACCCACCTTGGTCTTCGCCTCGTTTTCTTCATCTCGGAGCTTCTTAATAACTGCCTGGTGGAAAGAACCAGAACCAGAATTGGTGGTGAGACTCTTCCACATGCATCTACAAACTAGACCCTTTAGCAAACGGCTGCGGGAATACGAGGAAAAGGAGCTCTTGTGGCCTCTCCTCGACCTCTCCTCGATAGGACACAGCCTGGATCTATCACAGGTCTCTGGAGCCGTGGGTCTATTCTACCACTGCGCTACTGTGCCACTGGGGAGAAGGCAGGAGAATGCGGTTGAGATCGAAAGATAGATCAGCCGTGATTGAATGGCGGGGTAGTCACGATGGGCCGAATGGCCTAAATCTAATGATTTATGAACTTATGAATAAAAAGACTACACATTAATACAATCAAGCCATCCACAGAGCACAGATAAAGAATAAAGGGAATGTTCAACCCAGGAGTTCCTGTGGCCTCTCCTCAACCCTCCTTCACCAACCTTGCAATGTTTCAGAAACATTTTGACAGCTACATGGATAGGACAGGTTTAGAGGGACATGGGTCAAATGTAGGCAGGTGGGACTAGCGTAGATGGTACATGTTGGCCAGTGTGGGCAAGTTGGGCCGAAGGGTCTGTTTCCACGTTGTATCACTCTATGGTTCTATATCTCTAGAACGGCACGGTGGTGCAGCGGTAGAATTGCTGCCTCACAGCGCCAGTGAGGAGGGGAGAGAAAAGGAGAGAAAAGGAGAGAATGGGGGGGGGGGGAGAAGGGGAGAGAAGGGGGGGGGGGGGGAGACACTTTTAAGAAGTTTAATAAAGTTTAGCGGGCATTTCACTTACCGGTAGGTTTTCCTTGGTCCTGAAAACTCCAATGAGCTAATAAAAATGCCCGGTCAGCAAAGGAGATTGCCTACGGCTGCCATCGACTGCCTGTAACTAAATAGCGACCCCACTCCACTGCACTACGAGTCAAAAAGACCCATGCCAACCAAATTTTATTCGCGAAAAATCTTTCAACATGCTGAAAATTTTTCGCGACTGAGCTGAGGCCGCGAGTATTCGGGAACTTCCGTCGAGCGCGAAGGAGAGTTCCAGCGACCTCATAGGACCACGTGTAGACCATGCTGCGAGTTTGAGTCGAGGGCAAACTCTTCTAAACTCGCAGATTAGGTCGCCGCAGTGGGACAGCCCCTGTAAGGTGCGGGGATCGCTGGTCGGCGTGGACTGACGGGCCTGTTTTCCGCGCTGTTTCTCTAAACTAAACCAAACGACAGTTCATGAGTTGTCCACGCTGGCTCCCAATGCTTACATCCCACCAACCAAACTTCCATCGGACTTGTTTTGTTATTGACGTTGAGACAGTTACAGGCAGCGCCATCATCAAGCTGGCTTTGCGCACTAATCCACGCCCACCTGGCTCCTTTCATTTACCAGGTGGACTACTCACCTTTAAAGCTTCCGCAGCTTTAACAGAAAACATACAAGCCACCTTTACCTTGACTATGGGATCATTATCAATCTCTTTTCTATCATCAGCGTCCAACTCTGTAAGAAATCAAACAAATACCTTGTTTAATTTCCAGCCCTTTGTTTTCCAGACCCCTTCCATAGTCTATCCATAACTCTCGTAATCTCATGTTCATTGGGCATAGGAGCAGAAGTAGACTATTCGGCCCATCAAGTCTACCCTGCCATTCAATCATGGCTGATCTACCTCTCCCTCTCAACTCTATTCTCCTGTCTTCTCCCTATAACCCCTGGCACCCTTCCTAATCTCTCATCTTAAGGGCCTGTCACACTTTCACGACCTCTGCCGAGTTTGCCCTTGACTCATACTCGCAGCATGGTCGTCACGAGGTCGTAGGTAGGTCGTAGATAGGTCGTGATGCTAGTCGTAGGTACTCGTGGCGTCAAGTAGGTCGGGGCGTTTTTTCTAGCCTGATGATAAATGTCTACGAGTAAAAAAGGTCGTGAATTAGGTCTTGAAAGTGGGACAGGCCCTTTACATGCTTCCATCACCTTTAAGCCATGATCAGCCATGATCACATTGAATGGCGGTGCTGGCTCGAAGGGCCAAATGGCCTACTCCTGCACCTATTGTGTATTGTCTAAGCCTCCTTCGCCCCCAGGGAAGAGAAGCACAGACTATCCAAGTTCCCCATAACATGGGCTGCATGGTGTCACAGCGGTAGAGTTGCTGCCTTACATCACCAGAGACCCGGGTTCGATCCTGACTACGGGCGCTGCCTGTGTGGAGTTTGCACGTTGTCCCTGTGGCCGCCTGGGTTTTCACCGGGTGCTCCGGTCTCCTCTCACACTCCAAAGATGTACAGGTTTGTAGGTTAATTAACTTTGGTAAATTGTCCCTAGTGTGTAGATAGAATTAGTGTACTGGTTTGGTCAGCACAGAGTCAGAAAGCCGAAGGGCCTGTTTCCATTCTGTATGACTCTATGACGTCTAATCTTTGACACTGCCACCCAAGGAAATAGATTCTGCCTATGTCAGATTCAGATTCAGATTCAGATTCAACTTTAATTGTCATTGTCCGTGTGCAGTACGGAGACAACGAAATGCATTTAGCATCTCCCTGGAAGAGCGACATAGCATACGATTTGAATAAATATTTACATTAGCATATATACAGACATAGTGTTTTTCCTGTGGGAGGAGTGTCCGGGGGGGGGGGGGGGGGGGGGGGGGTGATTGGCAGTCACCGAGGTACGTTGTTGAGTAGAGTGACAGCCGCCGGGAAGAAGCTGTTCCTGGACCTGCTGGTTCGGCAATGGAGAGACCTGTAGCGCCTCCCGGATGGTAGGAGGGTAAACAGTCCATGGTTGGGGTGAGAGCAGTCCTTGGCGATGCTGAGCGCCCTCCGCAGACAACGCTTGCTTTGGACAGACTCAATGGAGGGGAGCGAGGAACCGGTGATGCGTTGGGCAATTTTCACCACCCTCTGCAATGCCTTCCGGTTGGAGACAGAGCAGTTGCCATACCATACTGTGATACAGTTGGTAAGGATGCTCTCGATGGTGCAGCGGTAGAAGTTCACCAGGATCTGAGGAGACAGATGGACCTTCTTCAGTCTCCTCAGGAAGAAGAGACGCTGGTGAGCCTTCTTGACCAGAGTTGAGGTATTGTGGGTCCAAGAGAGGTCTGTATGCCTCCAATAATTTTATAACGTTCAATCAGGTCTCCCCTTAATCTCTGGTGCGACAAACAAAATAACCAGTCTGTCCAGACGCTCCCTGTAACTAATACCCACTAATCCAGGCATTATTTGAACTATTCAAATTTAACTTCCCCTGTGGCAGGATTTGAACTCATGATCAATTGGCTGCTAGTCCTGAAACTTAACCACTGTGCCAGCTCAGCCCACAACATCTTTTCACAGATGAAGTGGTGGTTATGATTAGCGATTTTAATTTTGTTTATTAATGTCACGTGTACCGAGGTACAGTGAAAAGCTTTTTGTCAAAGATACAGAATACTTCAGACTTTAGGCATACAGTGCGGAAACAGACCCTTAGGCTCGCCGAGTCCGCGCCGACCAGCGATCCCCGTACCCAAGCACTATCCTACACACTCGAGACAATTTATTTATTTTTTAACCAAAGCCAATTAATCTACAAACCTGTACATCTTTGGAGCGTGGGAGGAAACCAGAGCACCTGGAGAAAACCCACGCAGGTCAAAGGGAGAACGTACAAACTCCACACAGACAGGACCCGTAGCTAGGATCGAACACAGGTCTCTGGCGCTGTGAGTCTATTCTACCACTGCGCTACTGTGCCACTGGGGAGGAGGCAGGAGAATGGGGTTGAGATTCAAAGATAGATCAGCCGTGATTGAATGGCGGAGTAGTCACGATGGGCCGAATGACCTAAATCTAATGATTTATGAACTTATGAATAAAAAGACTACACATTAATACAATGAAGCCATCCACAGAGCACAGATGATGAATAAAGGGAATGTTCAACCCAGGAGCTCTTTGTGTAATAGTCACAGGTGGATCTGCAATATGCTCTTTGAAATCTCCACTCCGCAACATTTCATACTGTATCATGTGTCTGTACAACTGTGGACGGCTCGATTGTAATCATGTATTGTCTTTCCGCTGACTGGGTTAGCGCGCAACAAAAGCTTTTCACTGTACCTCGGTACACGTGACAATAAACTAAACTGAAGCATTTAGTGTAAAGTTATAACATTGAAGTCCGATAATGTCAGATCAGAAGGCTGCGGAGGCCAAGACAAATCATATTTTGAATGCAGAGAAAGATAGCTTCGTGATTAGTACGGGTGTCAGGGGTTATGGGGAGAAGGCAGGAGAATGGAGTTAAGAGGGAGAGATAGATCAGCCATGATTGAATGGCAGACTCGATTCGATGGGCCGAATAAACCTAATTCTGCTCCTATCGATTATGAACTTATAAAGAGAGTTCAAAAGACTCCAATGAGGTAGATGGGAGGTTGACACAAATTGCTGGAGTCATTCAGCGGGACAGGCAGCATCACTGGAGAGAAGGAATGGGTGACGTTTCGGGTCGAGACCCTTCTTCAGATGGGAGGTCAGGACCGCTCTCTGGGGGCAAATAGGGCTTGTAGTCAGGTCTCTGGAAGGGTAGAAAGGTGGATGGAGATCGCATAGAGGAGGGGTGGAGGGCATCGTGAGTGGGAGA
>NC_045990.1:8503242-8510742 GCF_010909765.2 Amblyraja radiata
GTGTGGTTTTGTGTGTGTGTGTGTGGTTTTGTGTGTGTGTGTATGGCTGTGTGTGTGTGTGGTTTTGTGTGTGTGTGTATGGGTGTGTGTGTGTATGGCTGTGTGTGTGTGTGGCTGTGTGTATGGCTGTGTGTGTGAGTGTGTGTGGCTGTGTGTGTGTGTGGCTGTGTGTGTGTGTGTGGCTGTGTGAGTGTGAGTGTGTGTGTGTGTGTGTGTGTAGGGTGCAGCGGGAAATGTACAAATGCCACTATTTCCAGAATACACTTCCACACATACAGATACCAGTGAGACCCAGACTACTACTAAAAAAAACCCTCCTATAATAATGTAATTCAAATTCAATGTTGCCAATTTGCAGAAAATGTAATGAAACACAATGAAACACATGCTCCCAATCTGAGGTCCAGGACTAATAAGGCGATATATTTTTACTGATTGCAGGCATCTTGCTCATTCTATTATTAAACTTCCCCTGGATGTTTAACAGATATAAATGTACACACTGTGCTTGCGTGGGAGTTGCTTCTAAAAATGAACGCTGCATCTGAGAGCGTCTCTACTTTGATCGTGCTTGGATACTGACTGCATTGTATAATATGTTTTTCAATGTCAAGGAACCAAGCGGCTGTGGCAGCGACCCCCCCTTGTTCTCTAGAGAGGAGGTGTGTGTGTGTGTGTGTGGGGGGTGAGGGGTGATTTCGGATTACACTGTCACCACTGCAACCGTTTGTGATGCGAGTTTAAATTGAAAGGGAGAGTTTGCATCGAGATAAACTCCCGGTTATCCATTAACAGAGGGAAGGGTGGGGAGGAGAGCGGAACTCGGCAACAAAGGGGCCGCGGTGGAAAGCGGATTGCGACTGGAAACCGGTTCATCAAACGACGTGAGATGGATTCAACATTGCTGGAGTAGCTAACTAACTGGAGGCAGCATCTCCGGAGAGAAGGAATGGGTCGAGACCCTTCTTCAGGCCTGAGAGTCAGGGGAAAGGGAGTCACAGTTTAAGGATAAGGGGGAAATCTTTTAGGACCGAGATGAGAAAAAAAAAAATCACACAGAGAGTGGTGAATCTGTGGAATTCTCTGCCACAGAAGGTAGTTGAGGCCAGTTCATTGGATATATTTAAGAGGGAGTTAGATGTGGCTAAAGGGATCAGGGGGTATGGAGAGATGGCAGGTACAGGATACTGAGTTGGATGATCATATTGAATGGCGGTGCAGGCTCGAAGGGCCGAATGGCCTCTACTCCTGCAGCTATTTTCTATGTTTCTAAGAGTTATGGATATCAAGTAGCAAGGAGCTGTAAATGCTGGAGTAACTCAGCGGGTCAGACAGCATCTCTGGAGAACATTATTAGCTGTTTGCTGGGTGAGAACTAGAAGCTGGTGCAACGTGGGTGGGGATGGGGGAGGGGGGGGGGGATGGAGGGAGGGGAGTGCAGGGGTTACTTGAAGTTAGAGAAATCAACACTCTGCTTCCCAAACAGGGGTCCCTTTGGCCTCTCCTGTGGTCACCAGTATTTGCATTCACCACAATTCTTGCTGTGGCTTTAGCAAGGAAGGTGCAGATAAAAGTTAATGATTAAACGCATTAAAGAAAAGACCAGAGAGAAACTATTTGAACCAGTAATTAAAATGGGTGGGTGGAAAGGAACTGCAGATGCCGGTTTCATAAGTGATAGGAACATATTTAGGCCATTTGGCCCATCGAGTCCATTCTCCACCATTCAATCTTGGCAGATCGATCTTTCCCTCTCAACCCCATTCTCCTCCCTTCCCCCCCTAACCCCCGGACTAATCAAGAATCCATTCATCTCTGCCATAAAAATATCCATTGACTAAGGGTGGGCCCGGTGGCGAAGCGGTAGAGTTGCTGCCTCACAGCGAATGCAGCACCGGAGACCCGGGTTCGATCCCGACTACGGGTGCTGTCTGTGCGGAGTTTGTCCGTTCTCCCCGTGACCTGCATGGGTTTTTTCCGAGATCGTCGATTTCCTCCCACACTCCAAAGACGTGCAGGTTTGTAGGTTAATTGGCTCTGTAAATGTAAAAAAATTGTCCCTAGTGGGCGTAGGATAGTGTTGATGTGCGGGGATCGCTGGTCGACGCGGACCCGGTGGGCCAAAAGGGCCTGTTTCAGGGCTGTATATCTAAACTAAACTAGACTAAGGTTTATACTGGATATGAACACAAACGGCTGGAGTAACTCAGTAGGCCAGGCAGCATCTCTGCAGAAAAAGGATTGGTGACGTTTCAGGATCGGAATCCTCTACTCTCGAGCCGAAACGTCACCCATTCCTTCTCTCCAGAGATGCTGCCTGTCCCGCTGAGTTACTCCAGCATTTTGTGTCTACCTTGTGTGTGAATGTGTGTGAGTGATTGGTGGTGGTCGGAGGGGCCGTAGGCGCAGATTGGCAGCCACGCTTCCGTCAGTCTGCCCCAGGGCAGCTGTGGCTACAGAAGTAGCTTACCACCACCGAGTGTGACTGAGGAGTGAATGAATAATGCGATGTAAAGCGCCTTGAGTATTAGAAAGGCGCTATATAAATCCCATCCATTATTATTATTATTACCTTCAGTGATGATTGGTGGAGCAGTACCCATTGATAGATACCTTGGTCACCAATAGTCTGAGATGCTGGAGGTGATCGGTGTGGGCTGTCAGGCTGAGGGGCCTTTTGAACATGGAACAGTACAGCACAGGAACAGGACCTTCGGCCCACAAGGTCCATACTAAACATGATAGCAGGATAAACTAATCCTCTCCACTGGCTGCACGATCCACATCTCATCATCGTTCAGGGTCCTATCTGCAGTTCTTTGTTTCTACGTTTTGGCTTCTGCAGAGATGCTGCCTGACCCGCTGAGTTGAAGATTAGCTCAAACTATTTTTGGGAGATCTTGTTGTGGGAGGAAGCAATATGTCTACCGCCGAATCTCTGAGCCTAACGTCACACTAAAGCCCCCGTCCCACTTTCACGACCTAATTGGCGACCTCTGCCAAGTTTGCCCTTGACCCGTACTCGCAGCATGGTCACCATGAGGTCGTAGGAGGTCTTCGTAACTCTTCCTCATGCTCGTGAGTGGTCTCCGCGTACTCGTGGCCTCAAGTAGGTCGCGGCGTTTTTCCGCAGCCTGATAAAAAATGACCACGAGTAAAAAAAAGGTTGGCATGGAAAAAATGGATACTTTTTACTCGGAGGTAGGTCGTAGGTCGGTAACTGGCCCGAGAGGAAAAATGCAAACTTGACATCATTTTTATCATGTGATCATTTTCCACTCGTAGCTAGTCGTAGTTGGTCTTAGGTGTGGGAGACTGGGGTCGAGGGGGGCCGTAGGAGGTCTTTTACTTCGGTGAGTCAACACGACCTTGATATTTTTTTCAACTCGTCTAGGGTCTTCTAAACTCGTGGATTAGTTTGTCCAAGTCGGACAGCCCCTTAACCCTATGTTATTCCTGCTTGCTCACTGCGATTCTTGGTTCAACCTAGTTTCAATATGTAATCTATTTTGATACTCTCATGTTCTAAAAGTAATCACAGCACCATATGTTTCCTTAGTTTCCTAACCTCTAGAGCTATGTAAATTCCGGTCACACATTGCGTGAATAGCATTGACTGGAAGTGTGGTAACACTTCCGTCTTCATCTGAGGAATGAATAGACCGAGGTTTAGTTTCAGCTGTTGCCTGGGAATACCGGGGAAGATTGCGTAGGTTGTGGGTGTCACAGCTGCTAACTCGCAGCTCCAGTGCCCCGAGTTCAATCCGGGCCTCTGCTGTCTGTGTGGAGTTTGCAGGTTTGGTTTAGACAATAGACAATAGACATTAGGTGCAGGAGTAGGCCATTCGGCCCTTCGAGCCAGCACCGCCATTCAATGTGATCATGGCTGATCATCCCCAATCAGTACCCCTTAGGTGTCCTTGAGACTCTTGAAAGGCGCCAATAAATAAAATGTATTATTATTATTATTACCCCGTTCCTGCCTTCTCCCCATATCCCCTGACTCCACTAGTTTTAAGAGCCCTATCTAGCTCTCTCTTGAAAGCATCCAGAGAACCTGCCCCCACCGCCCTCTGAGGCAGAGAATTCCACACCCTCACCACTCTCTGTGAGAAAAAGTGATTCCTCGTCTCGGTTCTTTATTTTAGTTTAGAGGTACAGTGCTGGAGTGGGCCCACCGACCAGCGATCACTCCGCACACTCACACTATCCTCCAGGGACTGGGGACAATTTACAATTATACCAAGCCGATTAACTTACAAACCTGCATGTCTGGAGTGTGGGAGGAAACCAAACCACTTGGAGAAAACCCACGCAGGTCACGGGGAGAATGGACCAACTAAACAAAAAATATGTTTCTAAGTACAAACAATATCCATATAAAGAATGCAATTTTTTAACATTTCATCAAATTGCTGTAACTAGTGAGCAGCCATGAAGTACTGTCTACCTCATTGGAGACTATCTTTGATCAGACTTTACTAAGTCTTTATCTTGAACTAACTGTCATTCATGCTATTCCCTTCATCATGTACCTGTACACTGTGAATAGCTCGCTTATAGTCTTGTACACACAGAGAGTGGTGAATCTGTGGAACTCTCTGCCACAGAGGGTAGTTGAGGCCACAGTTCATTGGCTATATTTAAGAGGGAGTTAGATGTGGCCCTTGTGGCTAAAGGGATCAGGGGGTATGGAGAGAAGGCAGGTACAGGATACTGAGTTGGATGATCAGCCATGATCATATTGAATGGCGGTGCAGGCTCGAAGGGCCGAATGGCCTACTCCTGCACCTATTTTCTATGTTTCTATGTATAGGCTTTATAGGTGACTGGCGAGCGCACAGCAGAGGTTTTTCACGGTACCTCGGTACACATGACAAAAAACTAAACTCAACTTGACCTCTTGTTTCACACCTTACCCTTCCATATCTCTATGTCTCCCTCTCCCCTGAGTCTCAGTCTGAAGAAGGGTCTTGACCCGAAACGTCACCCATTCCTTCTCCCCCAGAGATGCTGCCTGTCCCGCTGAGTGACTCAAGCATTCTGTGTATTTTAAACACATAAATAGTTTGTGGGAAACTGTCAGGTGTGCGGGGATCGCTGGTCGGTGCGGACTCGGTGGGGGCGAAGGGCCTGTTTCCGCGCTGTGTCTCTAAACTAAACTAAAAGTGGTACCTAAGCTGCCCTCTGTGCTTCTGCTTCACAGGACGGAGGGAGTTGTCGCTGTCTAAGGGCGATGTCCTTTCTTGCTGAGTTTCCCAGGGCTCAGCACAGCTTGCAACAGCTGAGGTTTATGTAATAGATTTGACTGTGGTGTAACCCAATAGAGGAACCTCCACTTCCTGTATGTTAAATAACACCAAAGAGGGGAAATGAGCGGTGGGAGGAAGCTGGCGGGTGGGAGGGGGGGGGAGGCATTGTGTGCAGTGTGTCACAGGACCGTCGAGTTCACACTGGGGACAGTGTTGGTATCATCTATGTTGTGGAACTGGAGGAGGGTGAGGGTGGGGAACGCTCCCTGACACAGAGCATAGCGCAGCAAACAGCACCCCGCACACACACACACACACACACACACACACATGCACAAACATGCACGCACGCACACACACACACACACACACACACACACACACACACACACACTCACACACACACACACATGCACACACACGCGCACACACATACACACTCACTACTGTAGCAAAACACACACACACTCACACACACACACACACACACACACGCACACACACACGTGTGTACGCACACATGTGCACATGCACGCGCACACACACACACGCGCACACACAAACATGCACGCACGCACACACACACACACACACGCGCACACACATACACACTCACTACTGTAGCAGCACACAAACACACACACACTCAAACACATACAGACACATGCACAGACACACGCACACACATGCGCACACACGCGCACACACACACACAAATGCACACTCACACTCACAAGTGCACACAGCCTCTCACACATGCACTCTCACATGTGCTGACACGCATGCACTCTCGCGCACACACACAGACACACACAAACCCCTGGCCTGCTGCCACCCCTGGCCGTTTGCTCCCCTCCCAGTCCGTGTTGAGGACCTCCTCTCTGCGCGCCCACCTCTGTGTCTCCCTGTCCTGTTCCTGCCCCTCCAGCTCCAGTTCCAGCTGTGGCAACAGCCGTGCACATCTGCCCTCTGTTTACCTGTGGCGTGGCCTGGCTGCAACAATGGGACTGACAATGATCTCATCCTTCTCCCCACCCTCCTTGATATTTGACTGCCTCTCCCTGCTGTGTCTGTGGGAAACAAGGAACCTGCTTTGCCCTGATAAGATTTGGGCCTTTTTCCAAATGTCAGGGAGATGGATTTTTCCACTAACCAGAAACTCTTCCTATGAAAGGTGAACCATGACTTCACCTGTTGTTGGCTGTGCGGTAGCTGATAATGAGTTATACGGACAGTGAAACTCAACAGGGCACCAAAACCCTTACCTCCACTGGATTTAAAGTTTCACAGTTACACCGTGGAAACAGGTTAATTTGCCCTCTGTAGATTGTTACCTGTGCGTAGGGAGTGGATGAGAAAGTGGGATAACACCATAGAACTAGTGTGAACGGGTGATCGATGGCCGGTACAGACTCGGTGGGCCGAAGGGCCTGTTTCTCAAGGTTAAATCTTTCAAAAACCTGAATCATTAACTTTGTCCCCTCTCTTCACCTTCACAGATGCTGCCTGATCAGTTGATTTTATTTCAGGTTTCCGGCGTCTGCAGCTTTTCCTTCTCGAGTCTCACTAACGGATAAGCAGTAACACTGACCCATTGGTACAGTTGTACTAACACGCAGTTGCAGACACACTAACACACAAGGTAAATGTACCCTCACACTGACACAGTTAACATTGCACGTTGAACATTATGCCCCTGTCCCACTTAGGAAACCTGAACGGAAACCTCTGGAGACTTTGCGCCCCACCCAAGGTTTCCGTGCGGTTCCCGGAGGTTTTTGTCAGTCTCCCTAATGGTCGAAAGTGGTCTATGTTCTGGCGATTATTTCAAAAAATTCGAAACGGGCCGCAACTAAAAATAGGTTGCCGTTTTAAAAATTGGTCATTTTTTAGTCGAAGCCGGTTGCGATGCTAGTTGCAGGTGGTTGCCGGAGGTTGCAGGTGGTTGCAGGTGGTTGCCGGAGGTTGCAGGAGGTTGCAGGTGGTTGCCGGAGGTTGCAGGTGGTTGCCGGAAGTTGCAGGTGGTTGCTGGAGGTTGCAGGTGGTTGCCGGAGGTTGCAGGTGGTTGCCGGAGGTTGCAGGTGGTTGCCGGAAGTTGCAGGTGGTTGCCGGAGGTTGCAGGTGGTTGCCGGAGGTTGCAGGTGGTTGCCGGAGGTTGCAGGTGGTTGCCGGAGGTTGCAGGTGGTTGCCGGAGGTTGCAGCACTACCTGTTCAGGTTTCCGTTCAGGTTTCCTAAGTGGGACGGGGC